>NC_051155.1:83859597-84018046 GCF_013339745.2 Dermacentor silvarum | reverse complement strand
CCGCCTGCGTGCCTCCTTGAACGTTAGATTTTTCCTTTACTTTAATTGTTCCAATTTCTTTTTCTTTTTTCCAGGATGGGCACGACCGCGAGTATGCGGCGTGCTCCCCATCACAGTTTCACACAGTGGAGAGAGTTTTCGCATGATTCGAGAGATGCTCCATTGGCACTGCATTTCGCACAAGTCTGACGGCCTCGGCAGTTCTGCGAACTGTGGCCGAATCTTGGCATTTGAAGCATCGAAGAGGTTTGGCACGTATGGCCTGACACGTAATTTAATGTATCCGGCTTCAATGGTCTCGGGTAGAACCTAGAACCAAAAGTAAGGATTATATGTTTTGTCTTTAGCTCCTTGCCATCGCGCCTCATCTTGATCGTTTTACAGTCAAAACATTTTGCTCTTTGAATCCTTCCAAAATTTCATCTTCGGTGAGCTCCAACAGGTCGTCATCAGAAATAACACCGCGGGTGGTGTTCTTGTGCGGTGCGGGGTCACAGTCACAGGAAAGTCTCCAAACGACACTAGATTCTGTAGTTTATCATGTTGTTTCTTATCGCGGAGTTCCAGGGGAGGTCACCGCTGCCATCCTCGTCGCCTTGTAACCTGGTCCTATAGTCTCTGTCAGAGTCTTTGCAACGATAAAGGGTAAGATCACTCTCACGGTCTTTTCAGTTTTCTCACTGTGTACCACGTGGTAGCGTGGAAAGTTTCAACTTGTCGGCCAAAAATTTTAAGACTTCTTCGGTGCCCCCCTCTTTGGGGGCGATCAGAAAGCGCGGGAAAAGAATTGCCATAATATTCATGTTTCGGCAGAAACGCCAGCCACCCACCATGGAGTCCTACTAGGGACGCTGCAGTGCCTGTAAACATAGGCCCTGCAGACGCCAGCCGTACGTCACCACTATAACCGAAATGAAATAAACTAGGCAGGCTACTCACACAGGGTTAACCCTCGCTGCCAAAGATCGGAGGAATATAGAAGAGAGGAGAAGACAGGAAAGATTAAAGTAGAGAGAAAGACGAAGGTTGGAGAGGAGGATAGGAAAAGGCAACTACCGATTTCTCCCGGATGGGTCAGTCCGGGAGTGCCATCTACGTGAAGCCGAGGCCAAAGGGGTGTGTTGCCTCCGCCGAGGGGCCATAAAGGTCCAAGCACTCAACATCGGCTCAACCCCCAGGATCCCCTTTCCCCGGACACGGCTAAGCCACGCACGGTTAAACGTGGGAGGGTCCAACCCTCGTGTGCTCGGTCCGTGGTGTCGCAGCACACCAAACGCCTGCTGACGCAGACGCCCCTGCGGGGTTTGGAGCGAACTAAAGTTTTGCAAAGAGTTAGCTTCAGGGACGAAGGGGCAGAGCTAAAATTACGGCGCGAGTAATGAACCATACGGTTAGCGTTATTGGCAACATAGTCAGTATGCGAATGGTAAGAAAGGTTATTTGATATGTGAAGGCCGAGATATTTGTAAGAAGTAACTGACGTCACAGGTGCACCATTAATAAAGTACGTGTGCATGACAGTGTTACGAGATATTCGCATGGCCTTGCATTTATTTGAATTTAGTTGCATGCACCAATTAGAACACCACTCAGTTACGCGGTTAAGGTCATCCTGCAGTTCTTGGGAATCGGAAGGATTAGGAATTTTACGGTAGACAGCACAATCATCTGCGAATAGCTTTATGGAAGAAAAAAGAACGCAGTTCGGAAGATCGTTAATATAGATTAAAAAACACCGCCCAAGCACTCCGTATAGATGGTTAACCAGCGAAGCTGAAACGTGCGGCCCCGGTGTTTAGCAGTGGTTAATCCCGACGCTGTATTGAAGCGTTTCTCAAATATTGGCTACATGTTTGTGTTTCTAGTGGAACGCAAGCGCCAATGGTGGGCGGATGCTGCTAACCACGACACCGAGCTAACTCGAGATATCGAACGCATGCGACAACGGCGAGCCGAGGAGGCGGCGTTGCGGGCAGAGCAGCGTCAACGTGGAAATGGCGGGAACGCGTTCGCCGGGGCAACGCCCGCTTTCTGCGGGAGTTTCTCGGGCGGCAATTTGGCTTCGGCTGCGACTAAACGTCCACGTTGAAATCACGAAGTGGAACGCAAGCGCCAATGGCGGGCGGATGCTGCTATCCACTACGCCGAGCTAACTCGAGATATCGAACGCATGCGACAATGGCGAGCCGAGGAGGAGGCGTTTCGGGCACAGCAGCGTCAACTTGGCAATGGCGGGAACGCGTTCGCTAACAATGTCACTAACGGCGCTAGCTGCCAATGGCACGCGCGCTTGGGTGCGACGTAGGGAACGACGTAACTGACGGCGCAGCCAATGGAGACGTTTATCGAAACATGGGACGAACGGTTTATCGTTTCGCCTAGCCATATGCAGCTTTCGCTGTAAAAGGGAAGTGGACCGTGGACTGAGCCTTGAGGAACACCTGCTGGTACATTAGAAAACAGGCGTATCCACTTGGAATGAATTTCCAGATTTTGGAACTGAGGTTTGAACAGCGCGAAGAAAACAAGGACACGAAGAAGCAAATACCACAAACAAGCGCTTGTTTGGGGTATTTCTTTCTTCGTGTCCTTGTTTTCTTCGCGCTGTTCAAATCTCAGTTCCAAATTATGAACCAACTAGCCCTCATCAAGAACTTACTGAATTTCCAGAATGACACCAGTTTGAAGATATGCACCATCAAACTCGCCGTAAAGAAACGCTGTTGTTCCACTTACATTTCTACCAAAATGCATTGAAGAACAAAAGTAACTGGAACGCCCATGTATTTCGTCCCACACTTTGAGAAATAATATCTCGAAAGTGGTGTCATCCTGTAAATTCCTTTCAAGTGGGTCTTCCAAACTCATCGGCTACAATTCATAAATTGTAATATGTGTCGGAAACTAATTAACTAAGAAGTTCATTACTCAATGTTTGTTAATTAGTCAAATATGTATTTCGATTTTTCGCGCTACTAATGTCCGCCTCTTCGAATAACCCAGCTCAACGATAAGAATTATGCTACCTGCCACATGCAATTTTGAAAAATTCCGTAAAACTTAAATATGAACACCCTGTACATTGTTTATTCCTTCACTAGTCCCTAGTGGCAAGTATAGTTGGCCTTTAAGAAGTTAAAAAACATTATTCTTCATCAAAGGTTATACCCTTGTATTTTTATCCTGGTTCCACCTTTCAAACGTTAAAATGGGTACTTACGTGAGTAGATAACTGTGTTTCAGCCATTTTAAAGCACCCGAAAAAAAGTCGATTAATCGATTAATCGACGAAAAGCCCCGCCTCGAAAGCGATTAATCGATTATAGGCTAAACCGAGGAACGATTAATCGTTAATCGATTAAAATATTTAATCGACCATCCCTAATATGTCGTGTGACAGTGGCCCCTTTCCACTCTTAATATGCTTCACAGTTTACACAACTGTATTGCAGTGAAGCTGACTTTAGGAAACCGAATTATGCAATGCTTTTTGGACGCTTACCTGAATTCAGTCTAGAGGCACTATGAAAAGGCATGCTGCTCTATGTTCGCAGCAAACATAAGCTGTGTCACAGAAAAACAAACGTTTGTGGTATTTATTCGCAAAATATTCATGTAACGTCAGCCAAAATTTCCCCAGCCGTTGCACTGCTGCCAGTAAGTCCAAATAACTGAGAAGGTCTGGATAGTCCAGCTCTAAAAATTGCCCAATGACTATATTTGCATTCTATTGAGATCAGTTTTGCCCTTAATAGGATGCAATGAAAAAATCCTCAAATTATTGGTGTCAATACAACAATCGTAAGCAACCGCTATAAATCTGACATTTTGTAATAAAATTGCAAAATTTGGCAGGTATGTATTGCCACGGGGATGAGAGTAGCAAAAAGGGATAGGGAAATTATATTTACAAGATATATACTGAGAGAGACGGCTGCAGGCAAGATGGCAGAACACGAGCACTGCCCAGATCGTCGTCTTCACCGTCTTTCTGGCGCATTCTTCGATGCTCGGCACAGCGCGTAACAGTATTATGACATCAAAGCAGAAAACATTAATTTTGTGATGAAAAACAGTCATGTATGCATTTACGTTTTCACCTTTTGTGCTTGTCCTTTTATTGGTCTACATTGTGCAACAAGTAAAATAAAGAATTGAATAATAACTGAAAACAAAGAAAATCCTAGCCTGTTAACATACACCTACTCAGTACACTATCGACACATCCTGATTTACTTGTACGAATACATAAGCGTGCTCATCTGTCAAGTCAGGCACAGAAGCGGTTAACTAAAACTTCAGTTCTTGAGCTGCAACATATACAACCATGCTTACACAGGAAACGGCTTTCAGGAGGCCAATTGTTGGCACACACATTGCAGATAGGATTATACATCAAGCATGGAGCTGACCACAATGCCCTCAAACTCTTTCCAACATACATCTACTGTCTTGCTTCCTGGGCCAACCTTCTGGTTATGCTTTGAAGCTGCTGTCAGGTTTTGAACCAAGCGCAATCGCTTTCTTGCTTTGTTATCTCCTCATCGTCTTGTCACTTTGCCTTTCACTTATGTTTGTCATATTGACAGAAATATTTGATGATTTTTCATTCGTGTGTTGTTCGGACAAAATCAATTTTAAAGAAGACAAGAGCGCAAGAGTCGCTAAGTGATTTTTTATAACCCAATTTTTTTAACCCATTGATTATGCGGACCTTCCCGCACTGCTGCGACATCAGCTGATAGAACCATTGTATATGGCAACGGAGTCCTTGACGAATGTTACACGAATATTTCATTAATAAACTTCAACATTTCTGCCTGTCTACGGCAGAGACCCATTGCTGCTGCGACAATATTGGGCTGCATGGCTGTTCACAGCACCATTACAGAACAAAATCTGCAAGTCTTACTTAATAAACAGTGAGCATATTGAGTAATCGAATAATGTATAGTATTTTCACTAAATTTAAGTATTTTTTAGCTTCCACTGTCGTGTTTTCTTAATTTAAAGGTTGGCAGGCCTAAAAATCTCAACAGACCATCTCACCATGTGGAGGGATTTTTTAACCAAGCACATGTTCACTGCTTTTATCTGCTTTTCACATGGCTACCCATAATCAGTAGCTGTGATGCAGGTTCTTTATATTTGGAATGGGTTACTTAAGCAAAACCGCAGAGCACCCAAAACAACATAAAGCCATTTGCATACGTCCAACAAAACATTTAATGCACACATGGAAGGGAAAGTACATAGTATAGACTTAAGCAGCTGAGAGTAAGATGGCATCTTGACTTGACATAAATTAACAGCAGACTACAACTAATAAAGTGGTGGTACAAGACAAAGCAAATTAGAAAAACATAGTTCAGCCAAAGAAAGTAGTTCACCGTTGCATGACTGGCAAGGTGAGATGAGGAAAGCAGCGATGTGCTCAACCCAGCAGCTACAGGCTTGACCGAAGGGTCCAAGACATCACAAATGTAATGTCCACACTTGGCCAAAGAAACTGGGGCCATATCTGGAACCTTAAACAGGAACACCCGGAGGAGGTGTCCTGGCCCGGCAGCTGTCTGTAAGTTCAGACCCTAAGCTAGCTTGTGTTCTGGCCACAGAAACAGGTGCTTACAGGCATTGTGTTAGAACTCTGTGGCCTGGTGAAGTTTCAAAGCGTACTCTTGTAGCTATGTGTTGGCCAGGCCTTGACTGGTTGCCATGGTCCAGTGAAGTCTCGGCAGCTTGGTTCCAAAAACTGACGAAATGTCTTCAGCACATGTCGCTGGGCGACCTCCTTCCTACGTGGCTTTCCTCCATGTTCCAACTGTCCCCTTAATCTTTTCCGGGACTTCGTGGTCCCCAGCGATCAGTCTCTTCTGAGGTCAATGGTCCACAGTGATAGGTCCCTTACTTAAAAGGTACATAATAGCTAGGTTCCTTAATTTTCCTGTTTTCTTGCCTTGCATGCCCTTGTGCCTGTTGCAAAAGAAGAAGGTAACATCTCTCGCCTATCATCATGGTTCTCATTAGAGTTCCATTAAAGGTGGAAGATTGGGATAGCCATAGCATCTGTCTTGGTTCCTTACATTTGGTGCCGTAATACCCAGGACTCCTACTACAGCGGCAGGCGTCTTCCTCAGGTTAGAGGAGGCGGGAGCACATTCTGCTTGCTTCAGCTACTGTCTGACCTTGCCCTTCAGCATGACGAGCTCAACCTGTCGGCCCAGCCCTGATGGCCTGCCTATCGATGTGAAGGACAACTGCAATGACCACTTCGAAGCTTGCAAGGCTTGGACGATGAATTCCTTCATTGACATCCATCCTATTGGCCTAGCCTTCAAAGTGAACAGCACATATAATGCAGACTTATCTTGTCATCACAATGATGACTGCTCCATAGCTTGCAAGGCAGGGATAGTGAGTCTTGTCCGAAGCCTGATCGTGTAGGCCTAGCCCTTGAAATCACCGTCTGTGTGCCTGCCGATATTCTAGTCCTTCAGCCTGATGGCCACTCCAAGGTTTGCGAGGCTAGAACGCTGCGCTGAGGTGTTCCCATCTGAATTTCGGAAGCTTTGTCCTTTGAGCAGCTAGTGCTGTCACAGCAGTATTACAGATGAGAGGAACCATGACGATTGCTGATTTTTGCAAATGAACTATGTAGCATCCTTGGCTGTGGACTCACGGGTGCCCTAGGGACAGAAAAGGCTGAAATGCAGGACATTGAGCAGCTGAGAGTTATGTGAATGTTCTTGCATGCTGACATCAAAGAAGTCACGAAGAAAAGTGATAAAGAACTTTCATCTATGTCACTAATTGTTGGTAAGTTTAAATGAGTTGGCTTACATATGGAATTAATGCGACAGGAGTTGAACGAACTAGACCACCAGATTCATAACACTATTTATTTAGTCAACTAGAGTGACGTAGAGGCTTGTGAATACCTTGAATTGGACATCTGCTGCGCTTAAGCGAAGCTTGAGGTTTGATTGGCCAAATTAGACAAGAAAGCACTGTATATATGTGCTATGCCAACAGGGACTTTAATAAGTAGGTCACTGAGCAGGGTTTATTCACATGATGAGTGGATGCCCATTGATAATGACGAAGCTAAGAAACTCAGTCTAAAAAACGCTGCAAGAAATTCTTACTTGAGTAGTGATATTGTCACAGCAAACATGCATGGCAGAGGCAACAGTCCTAGCTCCAAAAGCCCTGAAATCCAGAGACAAATCTGAATAATTGTGCTACAAGAGCCCTTTTACGTGGAATTTTGTTCTCTGTCAGTTGGTCTGCTGTGCCGTGTCGATCAGTGGGTACTGTCTCTGCCCTGAAGACACCCACAGCTGTCCTTTAACTGGGACTGATAATCCATCTATCGGACACCACTGCTAAAGAGGTGTTACACATGTGTCACGAAGACAAAAAAGCGAAACGAAGGTGGAAAAAATGAAGTTCGCGGAAAAACGAGACAAGGATTGTTTGAGATAAGGTGCAGCATTCAGGATCAGCCACAAGAAGCAGAATGATAAAGTCAAAGGAGAGTTTGCATTTTAGTGTGCGATCAAACGGACAGACATCATACCGAATGCGTCAAGATGGGCACAAGGATGAAGCGAAGTCACCTGGCAGCTTGGAAAGGCAGAATCATGCACTCGAATGCAGAAATATTGCGGGAAATAACTCAAACCCCCTGAATGCAACTCGAATCAACTCCCCCTCCAAATCGCCTTATCACCCTCCTTGGGGTCCCTGCGCACAGCGAACACCCAGGCAACATGGCCGCTCACACCCAGGCCCGAGCACTCGTCAACCGGGCTGAGAGCGACCCGCCTTCGTCTCGCAGTGCCAGAGATCAACTCCTCAGCTACCATCACCTCACCCTGTTTTACAGAAATTCCCGCCTAATCTACCCCCCACCGCATAAATCTCTTCCCAGAAGTGACCAGGCTTTGTGGCGCAGACTTCAAACGGCCACAGTTACGACCCCTTTTCTTCTGTCCATTATTACCCACGGTGAAACCTCTCCTCACTGCCACTTGTGTCCTAGCACTTTGACCACATCTTTCTAAATTGCCCGAACAAGCCCAAGCCCCTGTGGCGAGGGTCAGAACACCAGGAGCGATGGGAGCCTGCTCTGCGCAGCTCGCATCCGGAGTTACAGCTTCGGACACTGGGCTGGGCCAGAGGGGTCGCCAAAGCACAAATGTGCCCGGCCATATAAAGTGGCCCGAGAGCCCATCGTCGTCCTGCTTCCATTTCTCCCCTCCCCCCCCTCACATGATTCTCTCATGAATCAGTAAAGTTTACCCACCCACCCACCCCTGAATGCAAGAAAAGAGTGAAAATTATATTTTGTGCCAAAAAAAAGAAGGATTTCTTTTTAACACAAGGTTAAAATAAAACTGCCTAACCGCACATTACTCAAACCATTATAAACAGCTCCAAAATTGCATAACTGTGCAATCTCGACCTTAAAGCCTGAAATAAGTGGAACAAAATTTGTTCCTCGTGAGCAAATCGGGATGTGTGGCTTGGATAAGCTGAACGTGTGCAGTTTTGGCTTTGCAAAAAGGTTGTTAATTAGTTAAACTTCTATAGCGGTGACCCAACAATGGGGGGAAAAAATGTTTAGTGCAGTAGTGTGATAGTTAATGTGGGCAGAAGTGCAGTGTGTAAACGGGGTGTATTTTGGGTTGAAACACCAAGATATAAATTCCACTGGCGTTGCACCAAGTCAGGTTATTTTGACAAAAAGCAATAGCCTCCCCTTTTATTTGCTTAGATTTTGTCATACAGTTTGCCAACATGTGCATTGCTGTTGCAATAGTGCATACCTCAGCAAGGCCAGATGGCTGCAGAGTGTATTTTCAGGTGGTTCCATGCGCTTATGTGATAAGTATCATATATATAAGGCAGCCATGTATGTATGCACCAGCAGGCATTCCTGTATGTCATGATGGTGTGCAAATTTATTGTTTACAGGTGCCATATGTTGTGCATAATGTATAGTATGTCCTTTCGTTCATGCTGGACAGTGACAATATTTACCCCTCTAGGTCTTTGTCCAGAGAAGGAAGGCCTACTGCTTGAGTGCCCATGACAGAGTCGATGCTGCTTCAAGCTTCAACAACTCCTCTGCCATTTACAGCTATGTAAGCTAATATTTGCACCGAGAAAATGTTACTTAGCTCCCTCAGATTTTTCAAATAAAGTACTTTACCAACAAAACTGTGTCCCGGGGCTATCCCTCTTCCACTTTTCTTTGGCATTTACAACACTTCCTGAGACTATACATGCATATTCAAAGCACCCAATACATTTCAGGTAGGACATCTTCTGCAAAGTTCCTATTAACGAGGTACTGGCATGATTTTTTGAACTATTCTTTGTTTTTTTGTGAAAGCTCTAGAAGAAATGACAAGCCTCGGAGTGCCGTAAGTAATTTACTATAATAGCTTTTCTGGAGCCGGTTTCGGTTTTGTTTTCTAGAAGGACACTGTGTCGTGATGTCATAACACAGTATGTGGTCACATGGGAGCCGGACATTTCAATGTTTTGACATGCTCTTGGGGCCTCCAGCTAGCTCAGTCGACTCGTGTGCTGCTACTCGTGAAGGCCAATTTAAGACTCTAGCGGATGACCGAATGAGTGTCGTAACATCGCAATGTGCTGCTCCCACGTGACCATATACTGTGTCGTGACATCAGGAGATAGTATCCTCCTGGAAGACGAAACTGGCTCTAGAAAACCTATTATGTTACATTATTTATAGCGTTCTGAGGCTTTGCCCCTCTAAAGATTGCGTGAAGTCAAAGCAGTAAACACAGCGCTGTCTGTATTCTCTCCACCCATCTTCAGCGCTGTTCGATTCCCTTTTAAACATGCACTAACTAGCCCAGTTCAGCACACTCGTGCAGTATGTGCTACCTAGCACCTTTTTAACCCCTTCCATGCCACGCTATTACCCCAAATTCTGACCTTCGATGGGGGTGAAATGCAAAAACACCAGTGTACTGCGCATTTGGTGCACACTGAAGAAACCCAGATGGTCAAAATTAACCCGGAGTACCCTACTTTGGTGGGCCTCATAATTCTAACCTGGTTTTGGCACATAAAACCCCAGAATTATTTTTTGATTCTGACCAAAAGGGGGACCAAAGTATTTTTAGAACCCCAGTTGCCAACATGTTTTACCTCCTCGGAAAGAATTTGCTTCTGCTTCCGCTGTCCCATGGATTATGCGTTGCCATCAATCAAAAGCCTGATTAAGCACTGAGACAAATCTTGGCTTATCCATGGCATTGCTAGAATATGCAAAGTACTGCTTATAAGCTGAGCTCGTCTTTGGCCATTTTTACCAAAAAGTCATGGATGAACTCAGCTCGTTGAAGGCACGGAAAGGGTTAAACACCCCACACAAAGTGTACAAGGATTTAATTTCAGAATTAAGTAGGAGAACACAAGCTGCACGTCTGGTAAGTATTGTTTGTACAATTGAGGGAAAACCAAGTCTACCAATCTTGCTAGAAAGCACCCTTGAAATAATGTATGCCAGAAATTCCAAAACTAGACAGCAAGGACAAAAGTCTAAGAATGCAAGGCATGCAATGAAAAATCTTGGGTAGCTTTTGCAAAGAAACAATGAATAATTTAGTAGAATATAATAAAAAAAAGCCTTTGGTAGACTAGTTCATTTAATAATTCAACTCAATACAAAGTCACATGCTTAGACAAAATACTGTTAAGAGTTTAGGTCATAGCTTTCAATGAAAGGCAATAATGAACAAGTCTTAACACAGCCACGTACCTGCATGTTTTATTTTTAATGTTTGAAGATAGATTTAATGGTGCCAGTTGCAGATTAAGAATAATGCATGTAGGACATGCCCACACATCATTAAGAATTGGCAAGTGACATCGTTGAAATTTCTGGCTCCTGTTCGGACCATCAAACAAATATGAACCAGGTTCTCTCTAGAATGACTCCTTAATCATCAGGTTCATAATGTTACCCTTTTTTTATACATCAAAATTTATAAAAAGGAGCTGCAGACTGATTATAGCTTACTAGCATCAATCAGCACTGGCCTATTAATTTCCACAATTCCGTTCATTAAGTACTACTTCGAACATATACAAAGGAAAGGGCACTCATATTGATATAGTTCTCGAAAATTTCAGGCAACCAGAAGGGCTCCATGATGTAATGTCTTTAGTCATATTAGTATGTTTAGAAGACGTGTTTCGTTATAAGTATACACTAAAAGCAACACATTTTTATTAGTGAGCATGGTTCTTTCTTTTTTTTGTCTTTTTCAACTTGGAAGGAGAGAAATGAGTGCAAGATGATGGTCGTTGATACACTTATCTTGCCACAACATACTGATTATTAAAAATAGAGTTGCCATGAACCCTTGAAACGGAATAACTTTTTAAAGTGAACATTAGCAAAGCTGCACCACCGTAAGTTTTTAAGTCTGTTCAAATGCATATATTTAAAAAACCACAAGCTTAAAATATCAAAACGTACCACAAACTAATTTAGCCGTCATATATATCACTCATAGGTGCTAGCGTGGCAGAGTTAAGTCATCAGAAAGGATCTTACAAAAGAACCTTTGTTGTAGAAAAAAAAAGGAAGGGTTTGAGTTCATGACTTCGTTTATGAGCCAGGTGTTCCATCTACTATACTGCAGCAGTTTCATTCTTTTCTTTCCAATGCAGGCACAATCCAATAATAAGTGTAACCCAGTGTATTTGACCATATTTTAATGTTTCACCAATTCAAATGTTGAACTCTCTCGTTGAGCACTTAAATTTGAAATGAAAGTATGAATGGAAAAAGTGAAATATCTTCATGTGGCTAGTTTTCGTCAGTCGCTACAGTCATCCTTAGTCCACTATAACTGCTATTGTCTTAAATATTAGATGCTGTGTAATATCGGGAGATGTTGCACAAGTAAACACGATCAAGAGATAAGTGAATTTTGCACATAACAAATCTTAGAACAGTTACTCATCGACAAAAAGCTCATAAAATTGACACAGTGCTTAAAAAGCCTGAGCATGTTAAGGTGAGCAAAGGCTTTGTGAGTGTAAAAGCTGTCCATCAAGGCAGATGTCTTTTCAGGTAACATTATATCATAGTAAATACAAAAGGCAAGTGAAACAGTAGAACCTCCAGATTATATTTGTTTATGGCCAGGACATTACGGGCAACAATTAAGACATACTTTCAGCCATCCACAGAGGTGACAGGGCAAGCCTTACCTTAGAAGGTCTTCCTAAAGGGCTGCCACAATAGGTTGCTGCCTACTTGCATGCAATGGTTCATTTCCAGTTCTGTTTTTTTTTTTTTTTTTGGCTCTACTTGGAAGAACCTTTAGCACACCCCTTTTACTATCCCAAGCTAATCCTTGCCTTCAAGCACTTCTTATTCCTCTACCTATATCCTTCATTTTACTCTTTACCAGCTTATCCTCCTCGACCCTTGGGAGTGATGAGCTATGTGGAAATCAGTTGTTGGCCTAATGAATGCAAGTCCCTTTGCCCAAACATTGACTCCAGGCAAAGGCTTCTCTTGTTGAGTCACTGTCGATCACTTAATTGTGCGGTGTTGTATTTCTTTAAAGTATTGTGAACTCCAATTAACCCTATCTTGCGCTAGCTGACTCCAACTTGCGCCTGCAAATTTCCTAACTTCATCACCCCACCTAGTTTTCTGCCGTCCTCGACTGCGCTTCCCTTCTCTTGGTATCCATTCTGTAACTCTAATGGTCCACCGGTTATCCATCCTACGCATTACATGGCCTGCCCAGCTCCTTTTTTCCCGCTTAAATGACAACTAGAATATCGGCTATTCCCGTTTGTTCTCTGATCCGCACCGCTCTCTTCCTGTCTCAACGTTAGGCCTAACATTTTTTGTTCCATATGCATGAATCACTCGTTTGTATTGAGTCATTGTTTCACGCTGCAATTAAATAAATCGTCGATTTTATATTCCACAAAGGCGAACTATGAAGCTTTCGATGACAGCTAGGCAAAGAAATATAAACTGACAACTCTGAGTATACCTAAAACATAGCTAGACCATCAGAACACTGACATGATCACGGAAAAAGAAAGCAGAATAGTTCTTGACTGCCACCTTTATTTCCTATACTAGCGAACATGACTTAATTGTGTCGACATGTACAATAAGCAGCCACAAAACACAACTCGCAGCTGAATTTCGCGGGTGTAAACACTCCGTCAAAATGGTAGATGTTGAGTTCGGAAAAGACGTGCCTATATAGTGCATTTTGTATGTTTGGTACTGCGCTATCAAAGAACTGCGGCACAGAGATATCGTGAAGCTATTACAAAATCGGCTATATTTATGCAGCCTTCGCTCCGACCAAGAACATAACCAGAAAGCAGTTCCTGCCTTTTTCACATATAACCGAAGCCACATTCAGAATGCATGTTTATCGTGCATTTTGAACACAGTAAAGCCAATTTGCAGACAACAATTATGCATTGCAGCAAATAGCTGGCTTTATTAGTCAGTTTTATTGTTGTCCGCGCGTGGGTGTGTTAAAAAGAAGGCCTGGGTGTGTAGATCGAGGGCGCGAACACGAAGAGGATTCATGAGGCGCCGAAACAATGTAAGGCTTGAAACACCACAACCACGCAAGAAACACCTCTCAATGGCTGCCGGTACACTTATTAGATGGCTCAGTGCGCGTACTATGACCGGAGACAACGTGTACACGCGTGTGTAATGAAGGAACTCTTACTATAGGCCTCGTGACAGTTGAACAGTGCGCCCTTTCAATCTCAATCGGTATGCTTCACTGCACGGCAAATATGTTTCACCGCATAACAGGTCTGTATTGCGGTGAAGCTAATTAAAGAAAATTTGTCGACCATTATGAAACGCGTACAAGACCCTTGCCCACGTGTGGATGTATATGAGCTATGACTACAGTGGATTGTCCGTGGCTGTGACATATTTGACATTTAGCTCCACTCCCTCTCTCTCGAGAGAGGAAGTTTAATTGCATCTGGAGAAGTCCCAGCCACAGGCTTCGCAAATTTGCTGCTCAGTGTGAGATGGCAAGGAAGTGAAAAAACGAAGAAACAGCACACAAACATACACATACACGCGAGCGAAATGCACTACCACAAAAGTTATTTTCTCATTCCTTCGTGGGGTGCGCACAGCTCAGGTATTTGGTCCGAGAACACGTCTTTTTTAATTGCAACACAAGTCATGTGTGGTGTGGCTACTAAATTTCCAAGGACAGGCCTCCCTATTACAAAGCATCTGCAAATGCAAATAAATGGTCTTTGTCCTGGTCAATACAACAGGGGGATACATATATGGCATGCTGGACAAAAAATTCTAAATAAAACCCTCTTGAGCACATGGCCATTAACGAGACATTTAGCATTTTGAAAAGTGTGTTTTACTGCAATATCAATGTGGTTTTGCTTTCAGTGAAATCAGAAGAATTGAAACACCATAGAGAAAAAAGAGAAAAAAAGGTAAAGGAAAGACACGGAGGTTAACCAGACATTTTCTCCGGTTGGCTACCCTGTACCGGGGGAGGGGAAACACCATATATGTACATGCACGGAGGCAGCTGCAAGCAAAGCTTTAACTCTCAACTGGTTAAATTGGCGATATAGCCAGGTCGAGGTAGCCTTTTCTTGAATCTACTGTGTGTGGAACGCAATCACAATTGTTGACAGATAAATCGTCACAATTGCCATCTTCAGAGAGACCTAATCGCGACCTACGTAGCTATGTATACTAGAGTGCTTAGAGGACATATTTGGCATTCTACCATCTCGCTTGTCCACCATCTCATTTGCTTGCAAGTGAAGAGCTCTCAGGCTACATTTTCAAGAACCATTGTTACTCCCCAGCCGTCCCTTCAAAAAGATGTTTGCACCTGCTGCAAGATCACCATCTCCCTTCCGTGCACGGTGTATGCAAAAGCCTCAGATATCATCAGGCCCAGCTGTCATCAACAGTTTTAATGGAGCTTACTCTACCCCTTTTACACAAAGTGTATGCAAACCTCTCGTTCACATTTACATGGATGGTTTGGTCGCGTCCACTGATTTAACGGTCACTGTCATTGTTGTGGCTCGATCAAAGCTAAATTCCAAATGTTGCATATGACCACGTCTACAAGGTCGGAACATCCCGCCCTTCATGCCACTATTGCATATATTGAACGGAAAACCCCCATGTAAATGGACAGAGTTCAGTAATTCCAAAACGGCTGTTGAAAGCCTGCAAGGTGACACTGCACCATGGGAATTATGAACAGTTTATCTCAAACAAACCAGAAATCTAGGATCACAATAATTGGAAAAGGATGTGATGTTATTATCCAGTGGATGCCTGGTCATTGCAGCGTTTTTGGCAAGCATCTTACTGATGAAGCTGCCATATCATCCCACACGATCCCGCTTTCTAGAATGGACACAGTCAGAGAACTTCAATGAATTTCTAATGACATCATGCTGGCTCTTTGGAAGACTCCAGAGTATTCAACCATCATTTGTGCAGGCTTGATCTATCACTGCAGCTGCGATTACGATGTCAAACCTCTCCTGGTGTTACAATACACTGCTGTGCCACCTACGACTCGGTGTAGCCTTCACAAATTCACAGTCCTTCTTTATTAAATGTGACCACTGTAAACGCGAAAAGACCATTCAGCAGCTCCTCTGGCAGTGCACCCACTCTGACGTCCAGTGTCAGCCCTTCTGGAGTGTACCAGAAGGTGACCTTTTACAGAGGCTAAGATCCTGGGTGCTTGGCCATATCAACCAAGAAAGCTATACGTGCTCTAACGACTCTAAAATAAATCAATCTGAAAAGACACTTATAGACACCCTCTGTCTTCTATCCGAGCAATGATTAGGCAGATTATTCTCTTGCAGAACTTCATCCGACCAAACGCCAGAGAAAGGAGTGATGCTGATATGGACACACAAGTTTTGTTGGCACTGGAATACGTTACCTGGGCAAACTGCTGCAAGCGTTATAAAACTGCATGCATTGAAGCTGGTGCATGAGCAAGCGGAAGTGCATGAGCTGCAAATTCTCTGCCAATTATTTGCTTTGTCAAACATCTGTGACCAAGGTGAAGAAAGGGCGAAGAAAGGACTGCTGGCATCTGGACCAGGTTCTTGCTAAGTTCGTAGCACCAGCAACTGCTATTACTTTGGAGAACAAAATAAAGCAAACGTTGCGCCACCTGAAGCAGTATTCTCACTTGTTGCCTAATCAGGGAAGGACAGAAAAAGAGCAAAGAATGCTGCCTTCCAAGCTTAATTCCAAGCAATGTAAAAGCAACCTTGGAAATCAAATCAACTGCATCATTCTGGGCAGAAAGGGGAGAACTAAACATATAGATGACGTGCAAGAGTTCAGAAATGTCTACACATTGGCCCAGCACGTATTAACTTTATATTATTGCTGCAACTGAAGGAAGCTATGCCAAAAAAAGAGCAGCAAGACTTGGAGCTGAAAAACTGCATGCAATAATCATAATGACATCAGCTTTTGCCGTGACTGGCAGGAATTATATGTGAATATGTACAAGCGTCAATGACCAGCAAATTAAACTCCACCAAGAAGGAAATGGACTAAACGAGACATCTGCTTCAGCTTTAACAAAGTGTTATCAGGCATTTCTGCTTTCATGGCTTCCGCAATAAAATATGATTGCATAAGTAATACAATTTTGCTTATGCTGCGATGTGCTTTTTATTGTGTATATTTGCATGCTTATGTTAGTACGTGACTTTTTAGGTCATTTTATAGGTGCAACAAAGCATTAAATTTTTTGTTATAGTTAGTATCAAAAGATTTGAATAATGCGGGTTGTTACTCTTGTCATGTTTTTATGCCAAACCAGTGGCCCAAGTTTTATATTACCTAGCTTATGCCACTAGACATGTGGTTGTGTTCGTGATGCCATCGTGGTCGTTGCACTGTCATCCAAATCTCACACTATCTGCGCTAAAACCAGGTGGTTCACATGAAAAGATCCGGGTGTCCCAACAGCAGCACACCCACCGGTTGTTGGTCGCCTCCGTATGAACAGCGATTCAAAAGCAAGTTTCACACGAGTGTTGATTTCAAAACACCCGACAGCAATGCTTCACCTTTGCATAGCCTGCAAAGTAGCCTGCAAAGTAGCCTGCAGAGTAGCGTGCATAGCCTGCAAAGTACCTTGCATAACATCAATTCCCACACTGCATGGGATTTACACAATTTTATCTCATAGTTTTCATGTAGAGCCTTTTGGACCTTTATGTGGGGAATAATGAAATGGCTGTTTCTGTCTAGCTCCTCTGAAATACATGTAATTTGACAGCTTGCATGCTGAGATGTAACTTCTTAAGTCTCAAACTAGCATCAAGAAAGCCAGCACGATAAAAAAAAATACTGGGGTGGACAAATCAGTTTCCAAAAATTTCTGTTGCCTTCTTGACCACAGTTCCTGTAACAAGTTTGTGTGAAAGGACATTTCCAAAGCTAACATATGCACAGACCAAGCCGAGAAGCCTTATCTCACAAGAATGGCTTAGCTGGCTGATGGTTACTTTGGTGGAACACTGAATTGTAATTAAATCAGTTTTGATGATATTATACAAATGACACTAGGGCATGCAGACTTATGCTGCAGCTTTCTTTTATGCCACGAAACACCAAAAAAGCATACGAGTAAATGCAAAGTAATCTGCATTGTATCCTAGCTGTGTTGTGCGTGCCGCATTACCACAGAATCCTGCCGACCTTTAATTCACCTTTCCAGTGCAACATGTCTTTAAAAAGTAATATCTTTACATTGTGTTGATATGTGTAGGTATGTCTTTTCACCTTCATGTCAGCTCAGCTCTGTCAACAGCAGATGCACTAAAGCTGCACGTTACCTACTTTGCATATTGCAACTGAAAAAAAAAGAAACATAGGTCTTCAGAAAAAAATGTTTAATGTGTGTATTTAAATAGTTGTGGAACCTTCTTTTCTGGAAGACCATGTGGTGCTTAGTGGTGTAAAGATGTAGCTTGGCAAGCAAGAACTGATGAGCTTTTATTTAAAAATAAAACTGATTGATGTTTCGTGGGACATGGTGCCTCATGTCTCAATGAGCACCCTTTATGGCTGAGAATATTTTTGCCATTGGATCAGCTTTGATAAGGCAGAATATTTAATCTTGGCACATTAGAAAACACCTTGAGACAAAATGAATGTAACAATTTTCATTCAAAGAAAGGAGCTTAAAAATTCGGTATAAACAGCAGAATGAAATGCAGGAACTTAGATGGGAAATAAGGTAAGAAATTTATAACCATGTTATGAATGCAAGAGGCTGACAGTTAATAGAATAAGAAAGCCCTGGAGAAGGTGTCTCTGACTTGCAGTTTGCAGTGCAAGAGCCCTACATGCATATGATGATATTGCAGTATTCATGGCTGAGACAGGACCGTTCAACATTGCAATGTACACTGTAACATTCTGTGCATCTCTTTCAAATCTTCCTGCGCTAACAGGTGTAAACTGCATGCTTCAAACAGTCAAAGCGTTGTTATTGTAATACAAACAGTTTTCATGTTTATTGGATTCTCATTTTAACAAATGACTTTAAAAAAGGAAGGAAGGAAGAATAGGTGGAAAGACAGGTAGGCTAGCCAGTTCTGACCGGCTGGCTACCCTGTGATGGGGAAAGGGGGTAAGGAGAATAAAAGATAATAGAAAAGAGATGTTACAAATAAAGGGGGGGGGGGAAAGAAAAGCACAAAAAAATGAAAGAATATGGCACTGCTTAAAGTCTGTCTCTAAGGCCGTAAGAAGCACAACAATGCTTTCAAAGCCTTCTGGGCTGAGGACGGTCTCGGCCAGTGTCTCAGGATCCTTTCCTCCGACAAAGGGCGTTTGTCAGGTCTAACGCTCTTGAAAGTTCTTTCCTGGCCACACTGAAGCGAGGGCACTCACAAGGAAGGTGGGCGATAGCTTCCTCGCAGCTACAGTTATCGCATGTAGTGCTGTTGGCCATTCTGATCCGAAATGAGTAAGCATTCATGAAGGCCCTGCCAAGCCACAAGTGGCACAGAAGCATCTCCTCTGCTCCAGATATTCCTGATAGAAGATGGAGCAGTAGATTCTGATCCAAGCTGTGGAGGTGAGCGTTGGTAAATTCCGTCCAATTCCACTGTGCAAGTGCAAGTTCACGTGCATGTGAACGAAGCCTTGCTCGTCACATGCTGCGTCAGTTCTGCGTCACGAAGCTGCGTCAGTTCTGGATAGAGGTATAATAGCAGAGTGGAGACCATCATGAGCAGATCGGGCGGCCTTATCTGCACAGTCATTTCCGTAGATAGCGCAATGGCCCTGTATCCAATGATACGCTACATTGTGTTTTTTCTCTATTGCGTGACTTTAAACTTCCATACTGAGGCTAGGAGAATTGAGAGCGGGGCGAGTTGTTGCATTATTGAAAGACTAGAAACAGTGCACAAAGTATGAAGGCCAGTGAAAACACAAAATGAGCATTGACTTGCAACTGAATTTTTTATTCAATTATATATACAAGAACAATATGCACACATCAAGCAATGTGAAAAAAAATCAAGCAAATGAAGTGAAGGCTATTAATCATGATTGACATTCTACTGATCCTCATGTCTGCATTATTTTTTATAAGGTACGCTTCAATGGAGTGCCATGCATGCCTACATGCTTACTCCAGTGCAGACTCTGTTTTTTCGAAGATAGGCCTGCACCCACACTGACCACATTGCAGGCAAGAAGTGTAAAGGGACGTTTTCACTAAGCAACGTCTTAATGCTCACTTAATCTGGTATAAACACAATGCTGCATTTGCACTGTGTATTTGCATTTGCACTTGTGGTCGCTGGTAAACAATGCTGAACATGGAACAAATTGAGTGGCCATTTAAGATATCTAGAAGAGCCATGTGTATCTTATACATTTCTTTTTGTACTTTAATAGTGATTACATATTCTTGAAGTATAATTAAAATGTGTTACATAATGGTGTCACAGGTCACAATCCATGTTTGCTGCTGTGCAAAAGCCCAAACTTTGTATCCAATGTGCATGCATTGTCCCAAGTAGCCATGACACTAGGTCTGCTCGATTCGCACCATCTGAACCAGTTCACGAGGTACAGTAAGGGTGCCCTATGAACCATGCCATTAATTTCAAAAGAATCACAAAAGGTGCAGGGCTGGTTCACAATTTTTCTGCACGTTCCCTACAGACGGTGGCAAAACATAGTGCAGGCGTGCTGGTGCAAAGCAGCAGACAATGAAGCACACGGACGTAAGCACCACTGAAACCATGCTTACACATGTCTGCTGTACCTAAGCAACGCGAGGTGTGCTTACGCCTCAGTAGCCGACCATACCTGCAGTCTAGGACCTCTCAAAATGACATAAATGGCACTCTTCAGGCGGGCAAAACATAATGCCTGCATTGTGTCTACACCTCGGCATTTGTTTAGAGCGTCGCGTTGTGCCTGTACCGATGAAATTAATTGAGCTGCACAATTTTTATAACTTCTTGTGCCCCGCTGTGAACTGGTTCATAGTGGTGCAGGTGAATCGAACGGACCAATTGTGATGGCTTACGTCACAACAGTAAATATGTGCAGGAAGGTCTGCAATGAAGACTTGCTTGTATACAATAATTATGATGCAATTAATTTGCAATCTGAATTCAATTTTTTAATTATGTTGAGAAAGACAGTTTTACACATAAAACTCTCTTTTGTCTTTCTCGATTTGACAGCACAAATTCTCAGTCGAATGGCACTATAATTTTTTTAAATCTTTCTTCGCAGCCCCCCATGGCATCTTTAATGAGCGCTCACTTTCAAACTAGTTGGCCTTGCAATGCAATTATAAATATTTCATGCAAAGCAACCAAATAAAAGCTGACAAACATAGCCTCAACATTTATCTCTTTTCTTGTATTGGTCTAAACGTAGCTTTCATTTAACCTTTCAAAGCTAGTGAAGCCCATAACAAACAAGACCGGCTTTCAAACCCCGATAGTGCAAGTTTAACAGACATTGATAATTCAAGGAAAATGTGACTGGATGGGGAAAGTAACGGTCGAGCTGTCTGTAAACAAGGCAAATGGCATTCTTCTGGACGGCTTCCAGTTTGTTAATGTTGGTAGCTTGTGCACATTCCATATACAACTCCACCATATTCTCGAAAAGGTCATATTAGCCCAATTTATATGAGAAGTTTAACATTGTTGGTAGATGATTTTAGCATTCGCTGCAGCTATAGTAGTTCATGAAAAGCTTTAACACAAATAATATCAACATGCTTTGACAAGGATAAATGATAAGGCAAGATGAAGCCTAAGCACTTCTATTGAAAAACCCTGTCTAAAGTTAGCCTGTTATTTGAATAGATAGAAATAATTGGTGATGTATGTTTTACGAAGGACTATATCACAATTTTGTTGAAATCATTCACTGCCTGCCAAGCCTCACACAAGGCACAAAATAGGGAAAATGAATAATTCTGGCATTGACAGTAATAAGCAGAATTAATTTCGGGATATAGAAAACAATCGCCAGCATACAATCAAACGCTACTTTCTGTGTTACTGGGAAGGTCACTTATGTAAAGTAAAAATTGTAAGTTGGCAAGCACAGACGCCTAAAGAACACCTGATGGTGCCTAGTATGGCAGAATCAAACGAGTTGAAACTAACAAACTGCAAACAATTTAAGAGAAAGTTAGAAATGCAGTCAAGTAATATAGAGTTTTAAGGATAATGCTCAGCTTGTTCAGCAGTTAGAACAAATAACGGAACAAAAATAACAAAAATGGCATCTAACTGGATTCTAATGTCAAAAGCACAAGTGAGGCCGTGAGTGAATTCCATAAACGGCAAGATGGTACTAAATCCATGCAAAATGCCATGTTAGGTCTGTTCGATTCGCCTGCACCACTGTGAACCAGTTCACAGCGGTTCACGCAAAGTTAAGAAATTGTGGTGCAGGCACAGTGCGACACTCGAAACAAATGCCAAGGTGCAGAGGCGGTGCAGGCGTTATGTCCGAATAACGTGCACAGAGTGCGTAAGTTTGAGAGGTCCTGAACTGCAGATATGATCGAATTCTTGGGCACAAATAAACACACCACACTTGCATAGATACATCAGATGTGCATAAGCGGGGTTTTAATGGCGCTCATGCCCGTGTGCTGTGTGGTTTGCTGCGCTGCTGCCGCACGCCTGTACGCTTGCACCAAGGCGGCACCGACAATGGAGTGGGTGCAGCAAGATTGTGAACCAGCCCTGCACATTTTGAAACGAACGGCGTGGTTCAGCGGTCGCCATTGCTTCACCGCTGAAACGAATGGCAGCGTGCAGCACCTCGTGAACTGGTTCAGATGGTGCAGGCGAATCGAATGTACCTGTTAAAACTTAGATATGCATTATGTGATTCAACGAATTCAACAATATGCTTATAAACTATGTATTCTAACATTTTACTAGACTAAGGTGTAAAGAAGATCAATCTATATATAGTTACAAAAGCACGCTTTTACCTTTAAAAAGGGGGAGGACTTTCGTTTGTTTTCAAGATGAAGGAACAATACCTGTTGTGAGAGAACACTGAAAAATAATAGCAATGCTGAGGAGCCCACTGGGAATAATGTACGAAAATGCATTAGGAATTACGTCAGGGACCCCACATTTCTTAGATGTGCCTTCATTGAACAAAATTTCCTAAATTTGCAGAAGTACTTCTATATTCTAACCATGTTATTAAGGCATGCAACATTAAAAACAGAAAGAAAAAAAATGCTATGGTAGTGTTTTCAATAAGAAATGAGCCCCTAAGGGTGCATGCACCAGTAAAACTCTACACATGTGCTTGACTCCTGCTGATTGCTTCAAGTTCAGCTGAAGTCGCACAAGCCTTCTACACCTTAGTTAGAGAAGCTTGGCTTTCCTTGCAGAGCGAAGACAATTGCAAAAAGAAGGCACATAAAAGTAGAGAGGTTTTGTTATAGCCTGTACAGTAAGAGATCCACTGAAGATAATTACAACACCAGCTAGCTGCTGTCCCATAATCTCGGGAGATAAACCATTTATCTACACACATGCACAGGGTGGAAATGATTGCATTCCCATGCATACGCTACATAATGACAATCACCACAAAACCCCATCGCATTACTATTACTTCCACAGGTAATTTTCACTGCTGCTATGGAATTGCTGTCTCACTACAGCAACCAATACATTGGACATTTCAATTGGTTCATGAAAGCGGGATGGGCACTTGCCAGACTGAAGCAGAGGCATTACACACACTGTTCAATGCCCAGCCTCGTGTAAGTCACTTAAAACTCGTCACAGACACTTGCTGACTGCCTTCAGGCGGGGACATGCCTTTCTGTTAGATTCACGTTTCACGTTCAGACTTTCGCGTCATTAGACATGACTATAGCCAGACTGACTAGGCTTCTGCGTGCGCAAAGGGATGCGAAATGCGTGAATGCAATTTGTTTATCGACAAAAGGCACTCCTATCTTGCAAAGTGATAATTGGAAATATCTATGCACCCTACATCGATCGTCCAACGGCGGCGCGCATCAATTCTGCGTTTTCGAGCTCGTGAGCAGTGTCTCGACGTGGTTACCCATCTAGCCACCGTAACGTGGTGTCGAAGGTTAAACAGGCATCCGGCTATATTGGAAAACGCAGTCACAACTAAAACTAGCAACAGTCTACGACACATGCTACAACACACGAATTATCTCTGTCGGCACCATGCAGTCGGCGGCGCAGTGTCACCACACGACTCTTCGAAACCGCCAATCCATAGCAGGCGACATGTGGTGCCGTTTTGTGGATGCAATGCAGCTCCTTCGAAGCTTCACTATTATCTTCGTAAGGGAAACGTTATTCGCACTCACTGATACTACACACCACACGGCCACAAGTAGCCACAGCGACGAAAAGACCGTCTCGTGCGATCCCCTCCCCCGCTGCGTGCACGCATGTGTGGGCGCCCACAGTCATTTTCGATTTTAAAACGCGGCATTAAATCAAATGCTCTATATATTTAGACGAAGTATATTTAACAACAAAACGATAATACTAGCATTTCATGTCTTCTGTTAAACTGCTTTCTTTTTGGTGACGTCGTTGCGTGGCAGCAGCGCTCTCCACTTGGACTTCGCTGGTGCCACGCGCGTGTCACCAGCGCCGGCCTATGAAAATGACGGAGCGCGCGCGCCTCATTCTCTCGCCTGTGCAGCGCCGCGATGAGCGCTCTGGTCGCTGCCGCGAAACCATCTCCCGCTCAAGCTAACCATCTCCCCGCTGCTTCGCATCCACACATGGTTCCCTTTAGCGGGAGATGGAGTAATTTTTTTCTATCACCTAATGTAACCGGAAATTTTTCATTGGGCGAGCGCACCTTCATAAGTAATAAATGTAAATACATAGTCACAAGATGGCGCACCTTTACTTGGTCGCCAGGTTCCGCAACAGCTAAAATCGCTGTTCAATAGTACGTTACGTATGTTCCGTACAATTTTCGTCAAAAACGTTTGAATAGCAGAATTTACAAGCCCTTTGCTTTATTATAGGTCTAATAAATATATGGATACGTTGATCACTATGGTGATGTTAACCCTGAGATGTTGACTGTCGAACAATTAAATACGAGGGAATTACTGCTATTTATTTGCAGTAGTATGAGTTATTACTGAAGATCTGAATCCCTCTAAGCCAAGAATGAGCACATGAATATTCTAAGCAAACAGGAAGCCGCACTTATTTTCAGCAACGTGAATGAGTAATACGTAAATAAACAAACTACAGAAAAATCATTGCATTGAAGCGTTACAAAAACTTGGAGCGAAACAATGAAGCTCTGGAAGAAGTTAAGGTCCGCGCAAAGACCGATGGAGTGAATAATATTACGCGTAACGTAAGAGACAGGCACAGAGTGGTGTGGATGATACAGCAAACGAGTGAAACCGATATGCTAGTTGGCATCAAGAGAAACAAATGGAACTTGCCAGGCTATGTAATGTGATTGGCAGATAACTGGTGCGCACCATTACACTTACAGAATCTGTGCCATGGCAAGGGAAGTGCAGTCGAGGACGGCCGAAAATTGTGCTGTGTGACGGAATTATTAAATTTGCAGATGTACATCAGAATCAGCTAGCGCCAAGCCGGGGAAATTGGAGATCGCTGGGAGCAGCCTTCGTGCGGCACTGGACATACAAATAGGCGGATGATGATGATTATGATGATCTAAACATTTTGCCACCTTCTCATATTTCAGTGAACTGAAACCTGTTTTACGCGCTTAAAAAATCAGTGGACGAAAGAATATGTGCTGCGATGATAAAATGCATTCTTTGCCTTACTCATGTTAGCATAAAAAAATAGAACTGATCTTTCACATCAAGTATCAAAGTTCCTTAAGGTTGCCAATATAAAGAATACGTTACGATAGCTTACACAGGTACACAGATTGGTGCATTCTGACCGCACTAGCGCTAGCATACCGTGCATTGGGCTCACGTAAGCAAACCCTGCGGGTCAAAGTTATTCTCAACTGTCCACTGCGGCGTGCCTCATGACAAGGTAGTAGTTTGGGTACGTAAAATCTCAATATCTTTTGCTCCTCAAAACACAGCTCACGCCCTATTCCCAGTAAGTTTCCTTCGCTGTGTTGTATGCATGAGATAATAGTTCTAGCCGTTATCGACTACTACGAAACTAAGAAACCTCTGGATCCTCGCATAATCATTTATTGCTCCCTCCATCTTGCGCACAGTCTTGCACACACCCTGACAATTCCACTCCAGCGCGATGGTTGTCCGTGTATCTGTGTAGCTCCGCATGTAAGCTGTCACACCCAACTTGCCTATACACGTCATCATCAGGTGCTGCCGCAATTTACCGTTTTGCTGCGCAAGTCATGAGTATCTTTCCTTGAATCTTTACTAGACTTTTTGCCAAGGATCTCTGTATTGTTCTCCTTTCCGAGTACCTCTATACTCATCTTTAATGCATGTTGTCCTCGCAGGTCGTCATGAACACAGGCAGGCAAACTCAATCTCTCATGAGGTGAGCCCTCGGAGTGGCCCTCAAACGCGATGAGGTCACTTGTTACCACTATAGCGTAGACCGGAATAGTCTGTAAGCATATCATCACCCGCCTCGCATTCTTCGAGGTCATTGGCGGTGCGAACATATGGCCAGTACGTCGGGCTTTCTGGAGGTATCAGTGCCTCTTTATCTGATGTGCTTTCATCTGCACCAGTTCACATGCATACTCCCTTAGTGACCATATCCTCGTCGAGATCCCTGCCCATACGCGCCGTTCCCCAGTCCGTCGGGCTTTCTGAAGCCATCTGAGCCTCTTTTTCCAATGCGCTTTTACTAGCAAAGATTCGCATGCATGCCTCGACTTCATTAAAAGTTGCCGGCTCACCGAGCTATCCTCGGCCTCCTTGAGGTTAATATCAGAAGCTATGCTGGTCCGTTTCGTGCCTACTGCTATGTTGCCCTCTTGTTGCTTGTCTATTTCTAACAATAGACAACGGCGGCATTCGAGGCAGTCACCGAACATAGATACGTAAACTCTCCAGCACTAACTGCTTTCAGAGCGCGGATCAAACGCTTGCTCGATGGAGCTCGCATACGACTCATGCTCGCGAATCTCTGTGCTGCACGTGCCCTTTCCGCCCCCGCGACCTTGAGGCGAAAACACGCCATGTTCACACTCCAGTTAGCGCAGCTCCATTTGCGAATCTCTTTCCGCAGCCCTTTCCTCTCGTCCCGCAGCCCGTTCTTCTCAGGCCCACGCCTCCTCCTCGTCTAACCACGCCTTTAACTCCGCTCCTTTCCGCCCCATGCGCTCCGCTAAAGCTAACATCTCTCGCGTGCTAGCCATGGTTTCAAGCCGTTAAAATTGACAAGAAAACCCAAACGAATGGCTTTGTTCTTTCAGGGACGCGATTTTGTGAATGCAGCGTGGCTTTTCTCTTTACCTTGAAGACGGTTCCAATTGAGGACAAAGCCGTTTGTTTCCAAAAAACGCACATGAGCGTTTAATATAACTAGAGTGAGAAGAGACGCAAAACAAACAAACAAACAAACAATGAAAAATTCACAAGAAACACACTCTAGTACAAGCAGAAGCTGAGAGGCTTCTTCGGCCGTCTCGCCGAGCGGAAGAGCTCCCCTTTAAGAATGAACTAGAGGCCCGCGTCCTAACGTCCTCAGAATCCAGGGCGCAGTGGCTCTGTGCCGTAAGGCCGACAGCGATATGGCTGAGTCAACAAGGTTGGCCTTGTACTGAAGGGAATAGCTGACGATGCTTTCAACCTGCTCATGTGAAAAATTGTGATATACTACAGGACATCATAAAAGAGTGTCAGCACTTTAATCAGGCCAAGAGCCGCCGCATTGCAAAGCCGTTCGCACGTCTACGGAACATAGCGGCGACATCTTCTTGTGACGACAGGCTAGGACTTCAGCAACCATCATCATCAGATGTTGCGAATAGTGCGGTGAGAACTGTAGGCCATGGCTCCTGCAGATGTTTTCTCCCGTCTCAGTTAACCGAACAACGGGCCTATAGTACCATTTGTGCAGGCAATAATTGGCGAAGAACTCACTAATGTTGGAGTCCATTCCGTATGTTCCCTTGCCGCTCCACAACTGTACAATCCTCGTTGTCAATCCATTGGTCAGCGGTATCCAGCACGCTACTAAAATCCGGCCGAGTGGGTAACCACAGACGATCGGCTAATATGTTTTGCCTGCCAGCGTATTGGTCACGTTGTTCGCCATTCTAATAATCGCACTGGCTGCAACCCTCGATGACCGCCATTCGCCAGCTATTATCATCCCGAACAGAGCCAGCGCTGTAGCGTAGTTATACTAGCCACCATTTGAACCGGAACAGCCTTGCCCCTTGGAACAGTGACGCTCGTGCCCCTTGGAACAGCCACTCGTCGCCATTCCGACGTCACCACTCGCGTTCACCACCAGCTCGTCGACCGCAGGCTCGTCGTCCACCGTCCCCGATGCAGCCCCGACGCCGGTCTCCAGAAATCTAAGGTATGCAGCTCCCAGAGGTGACGCTGCATTGACGACTCGACCATAACACTCTCTGATCACTTAGCCGAACTAACACAACTTGATGGATGTTGTAGGCGATGGTGGCAGTGTCCCAGCCCTCATTGAAACTGGCGCGCACATATCCGTGATGAGTGCCCAATTGCGCTGACGCCTGAACTAAGTTCTAACACCCGCTGCATCACGCACCGTCCGCGTCGCCGACGGAGGAATGCCTACTAAGGAATGCCTACACTTGGTATGCGTTCTCCTCCTACTCGCATCGCGGGGCACCTAACCACGGTACTGTTTGTAATTCTGGAACAATGCCCCTGCGACGTTATACTCGGCTTACACGTTTTATCATCCCATTCAGCCCTCTTTGACTGCGCGTCTAGTGTCACTCAGCTTGAAGTGCCCCATGGCTGTTATAGTCCACCAGGCACACCACCACATCCGCCTGTTGCCTCAAGCCACTACGTACATCACTGTATCGCCGTTTTCATCTGTTCCTGACGGCGTCTATGTGCTATCTCCCACTGCTTACATACTGCTTGAAAAGAATTTGACCGTTCCCCATAACGTGCTGACTATCACAGGCAATCGGATTTCGCTGCCTCTCGTTAATTTTACGCGAACCAAATTGTTCCCAGAGGCATGCCTCTGGGTGACATCTTGCCTATCAACGATAGCGAGGTAATCGCTTTTGACGCCCAAGTTCTGTTGCTCTCTATACAAGATGCGCCGATTCACCTCTTGTCAATATTTCAATATTTTCAATTCAAGATAAAGACCGAGTTCGTGGGATCTGTGGTATAAGAAGACGTTTCTGGGTCTGATTCAGTGAGCCGGAGTGAACCCGGCTCAGTAATATTTTGCTTAGTTTGAGTCCGAGTCATCCTGGCTGAGTATAATTGTAGTGAGTCTCAGTCCGAGTGAGCCTTGAGGAATGTAGCTCTGATGAGCCTGAGTCCGAGTCATCCCGGCTGAGTATAATTTCGCTGAGTCTAAGTCGGAGTGAGCGCGAAGCTTAAAAATACTGTCACGGTGCCCCGAGAGCGACAAAGAAGAGGATCAGCAACAAGACGAAAGAGACGACGTAGTGGGGCAAGCAAAGGGTTCCGCCAGACTCGTTGTACCGGCCAAACCTCCTGGAGAGTAAACACGGTCACATTTAACCTTATTTTTTGCCGCTTCATTTTTGGTGGAGGCGCTGTATATACATCATCAGTATATACATGTCTCCTTTAGATGAGAGTAGCGACAATGGGCCAATTATTATGACAGCCACTCGCTCAAAAGGCGTGTCTATCACTGGCATGCCTCGGTGCTTTGCCAAGTCCTCCTGTTGGAAAAGTATTTATTTTATTTATTTACAAATACCTCACAGGCCTACGACGAGGCATAGGATGAGGGGGGCGTATGTTACAATAAATACAATCGGTTAAAAGATATCGGTGCTACAAGGAACACAAAAAATTTGCATATAACAAAAACCAGACATATCGTCAAAAAAAGAAGAAAAAGAAGTCAACAGATAAGCATGGCAAAAAAAAAACGGCCAGAAGTAAAAAAAAGTTACATTACACAATACATAATTACAAAGGACTTTATACACTGCATAACACTGAAAAAGCGAAAAAAGTGAATGAAAAATAAAAAATAACACAGGCATAACGCGTGACAATGCATTGAAAACGCAATCGGTTTGATAAAACTGAGATCAGTGTGAAGAAAAATGTTTCGTCAAATTACAGCAAAAAGCGTCATGATTTGTGAGGAAGGCTGTTCCAGAGACGGATAGCGAGAGGCAGTGGTGAAAAGGTAAATGCTTGCGTCATGCCATATACACGGCCATAGCTGAAATTATTGTGTAATCGGCGCGATTTGAAGACGTGGTGTTTCAAGCATGGTAGGGATATTCCGTCACAGTGAATGAATTTATGGAATAATGACAGCAATGCAATATCACGGCGAGTACTCAACGACTGTAATAATATTTCAGCTTGATCTGTGTTATGCTAGATTGGGAACTGTAATTATGAGTAATGAAACGACTTGCCCTAATCTGAGTTACTTCCAATGCGTCAATTAGGTATTTCTGATGTGGTCACCAAATGGGAGATGCGTACTCAAGCTGGTGCCGCACGAATGTCAAATAAGCCAGTTTACGCAAGGCAGTAAACATCATCAACGTTGGCAAACATTACATGAACGTACGTATTGGCGGAGTTCTTGCACTGCGGGTTAGTAAAAAGTTGCAAGGACTCGGTCCATTGTCTTTTTGATGGGCTAATATCCTACCGCTAGGTTTTCTTGAGCCACAGACAGGACTCGGGCTCGAAGACTCTTCGGTACCGCGGCTTGCTGCACTGATTTATCCGGACAAAGCTTATAAGTCCTACAGAAGACGCCTTTGTCTTCCAGGTCCAGGTCCCGCTCCTGTTCGCGGCCCCTGCCTCATTTCCGTCGCCGAGACGGTGATCTCAGTCGACGCCCAAGCAACAGCAGCAGGGTGCACCCATCATAGCGGCACACCAAAGATAACGGGTCCCAGCGAAACCAACGGAAGACCAAGGAAGCCTCACCCAAGAGGACCAACACCAAATAACAAGAGGTAAGCTGGGCAGCAGTAGCCTCCCCCTCGTACAAAAAACCACAGAAGCCACCGCCCACGAACTTCGAACAGGAACTCGCGAGCATGCGCGCAAAGATACAAACACTCACACAAGAAAACAGACAACTCAAGCAACAAGTGATACAGCTCACACAAAAACCACAAGAGATGGCACCCCACCAGGCTATCATTGACCTACAGACTAATGTCGATGCCATCCAAACCCCGATGCAAGCCTTCATGGATGCTACACACGCCCAGTTAGAACAAATAACACAGACTGCCCTGCAACGCAGAGGCAGCAATCAAGCACATGGAAGCCGCTGAAGACAGCAAGCTTAAGGGCCAGCTTCACTCCATAAAACTGCGAGAAACACTACGACAGAGCCTCTGCAAAGTCACACCTGCGGCAGGACATAACCGACCACAAAACCCATCACCGATCATAACATCACCGACCACAACACCCAACAATGCCTAGACCACACAAGCAAGTCAAAGAAAACTTAGAAATTTGCCAATGGAACTGCCGTGGGTACCGAAGGAAAAAAGGGCTACGGACAGAATTGATCGCTCAATCCTCAAAGCCGCCAGGTGTCATAACCCTACAAGAGCCCGGTACCCGACCAACACTACATGGCTACAAGGAATACCACGCAAGACAAGACGACAAATGGAAGGTAGCCACACTCGTAGACAAAAACATAAGAACTATACAACACAAATTTGTAGACGACGTAGACGTACAACATGTACTCCTAGAATTCGTCTACAAAGGCAATCAGAGAAAGAGTGCCTTCGTTCTAAACGTCTACTGCCCCCCTCCCCCCAGCCAAAGGCGGGCAAACATTGGTAAACTCTTCAGGGACACTCTCCGCCTCGCCAAAGACCGCCCTCTGGTAATCATGGGCGATTTCAACGCTCAGAACACGCTATGAGGGTATCAGAGGCAGGACTGGAAGGGTCGCCAGCTAGAAACACTAATGGAACAGAGTCACCTCACACTGATCACAGACCCGAACACTCCGACGAGGGAAGGGAACAGCGTAACACGCGACACCACTCCCGACCTCACCTTCATCACACAAAGCGCGCGAGCCGAATGGCTCAACACACTCGAAAACTTAGGCAGCGATCACTACATACTGAACATAATGCTAAAACCGGACGCCTACGCAGGCAGATCGGCACAGCCAAAATCACTGACTGGCGAAAAATCAGGGAAGCCCAAGAACAGGACACAGACACAATCACGAACCTTGAAGACTGGTGCGACAACCTCCGTCGACAGAAATAACAGCACACAAAGGAAATTGCCAGAACGGAAGAAACTCCAGAGGTGGATCCCCGCCTACTACACCTGTGGGACGCCAAACGAGGCCTCACCCGCCGTTGGAAAACACAGAAGTACAACAGGAAACTGAAGACACGCATAGCACAAATAACATTTGTTATAGTGACGCATAAATTAATAAAATAAAAGCCTCTGCGGAAGCAGAAGAATATGCCTTGCAACTCACCTCGGCGAACTGGTATAGATTCTGCGACTCCTTCGGTGGCACCCTGGGTACCGCCAAGACGTGGCACATACTCAAAGCCATCCTGGACCACCACCAAAACCAAAGGAGAGGGGCACAAGGCCCTGGAGCGGCTACTACACACCTACCCAGGCAGCCAACAAGACCTCATCGACGCCATCAAGAACAAGTGCTAAGGAGATCCAGCTCCCCTAGCAACCATGTACAACACCATACATGGGACAACCCAACCCACTTTTGGACGAACCTATCACAGAAAACGACGTGAGAGCGGCCATCGCAGCCACCACCCATAACAAAGCGGCGGGCACGGACCGTATCACGAACGCCATGATCAGAAACCTTAGCGACAAGGCCATCTTCGCGCTCACGGCCTTTCTCAAGCAACACTGGGAACAAGGCACGGTGCCGGCGAAGTGGACACACGCACGCATAATCACGACCCCCTAACCGGGGAAGAAATTGGCAATTGAAAATCTGAGACCCATCTCGCTCACATCCTGCCTCGGCAAGGTGTACGAGAAAATCATACACAAGACACTACAGAGACACTTAGAAGACAGCAAGCACCTGCCAGACACCATGTTTGGTTTCCGCGCAAGCTTGTTCACACAAGACGTTTTACTCCAAATCAAGGAAGAAGTCCTCAGCAACGTTCACAGCAGCGGCGAACATACCCTCCTAGCAATCGACATCAAAGGAGCTTTCGACAACGTGAGCCACCAAGGAATCCTAGAAGGGCTCGCCAAAACCAACTGCGGTGAGCGAACGTACAAGTACGTTCAGAGCTTCCTAAGCCACCGCACGGCAGAGCTAAGATTGCAGAGATCCAGACTGAAGTCCAACAAGGGCACACCACAAAGAGCAGTCATCTCACCCACGCTTTTCAATGTCGCCATGATCAGCCTCGCAAGAAAACTGCAGGACGTAGAAGGCCTCCGCCACGCATTTTACGCAGACGACATAACACTCTGGACCACAACTGGGTCCCTTATTGAAAAAGAAGAACGGCTGCAAACTGCAGCTGACCTCATCCAAGAATACGTCAGCCAACGGGGACTACAATGCTCACCCGAGAAATCTGAACTCATACGAGTCTGGCAAGGCCGGGGTAACCACACAGTCCCCACAGACCCAACACGAAAAATCGAGGTACACCTCAACGGGAGCCTCATACCAGAAACGTCATTGCTCAGGGTGCTGGGCATGTGGCTGCTGTCTAACCAGCGTGCTACACACACCCTTACGCTCCTCAAAACCAGTGTCAAGGCGATATCACGCATGATATACAGTGTAACATCGAAGAATAGAGGCATCAAGGAAGGGGACACACTCCGACTAGTCACAAGCCTGGTGGTGAGCAGAATCACATGCAGCCTGCCCTACTACCATCTCACACAATCCGAGACGAAACAGGCCGACACGCTCTTGAGGATGGCTTTCAAGGCCGCTCTCCGCCTGCCGATGAGTACATCGACTGAGAAATTATTGGCGCTGGGGTTACACAACACCCTCAGCGAACTCACAGAAGCCCTTCACGTCTCACAACAACAGACTTGCGTGGACTCACACGGGCCGGCAGGTCCTACAAACCTTGGGCTTCAAAGCCACAACAATACGAACCCAAGAAACCTGCACGATACCTCGTCACGTCCAGGACAGGTATCACATTGCCCCAATACCAACCAACATGGACCCTAACCTACACTCCGGAAGGAGGAAAGCGAGGGCCCAATACATAGAGAAAACATTCAGGTTCGATACCACGGCCCGTTTTACGGACGCCGCTATGTACGGAACGAAGAAAAAGGGCGCAGTGGCAGTGGTCTGCGACCGCCGAGGCCAAGTCACCTCCAGTGCATCGACCCGCTCCTGCACGATCACGTAAGCGGAAGAGCTGGCCATTGCGTTAGCCATCTGCGAAGGCCAACACGCAAGCAAACCACTGACAATCCTCACGGACTCCCAGACGGCCTGCCGCAACTTCCTACAGGGAAGAATCGCAAGACCTGTGGCACAAGTCCTAGTCCAAATACCCAAGGAGGACACTGACGACAACACCATCATAACCATCATTTGGATACCAGGTCACGCTGCCATCACGGGTAACCTGTATGCCGACAGTGCAGCTCGAGAATTTGCACATAACCGAGCACTCATCACGCCGACTGCAGATGACCCTGACCCAGTTGACCCCGAGTATTCGGCAATCCTGAACTACCACAGAGGGAGTCGCTTGCGATATCCCCCACCCCATCGAATACTAAAGACGGAGGATGCCACTGCCTGGCGTAGGCTCCAGACAGGCACTTACACGAACCTACACATATTACATCGTATGCACTCCACAACCTACAGGGACGAATGCCCGTGGTATGCGGCCACACCAACCGTGTGCCACATGACATTTGAGTGCACGCTACACAACATAGAACACCATGACACGAACACCACGAGGGAGCAATGAGAGGCACTGCTGTTCAGCTCGGCCCTCGACGACCAGCTGATACAAGCTGGTCCAGCTGGTCCAAGCTGATCCAGAGAGCAGAGAAGATCGCAAGAGCCAGCGGAGCCCTGGACTAGGGGCCCCGACTATAGCGATGCCCCATTGGGGCAAGACAAAACTATCTTTGGATTAAAGTTTATCTATTATCTATCCCTCAGTTCTTATTTCCAGATTTCTTGTTTCCAGATTTGCTTTCTGGCTACATACAACAGGTTGCTATAGAACTTGCGGCGCTTCTAGTGAATCTGAGTGAGCTCCGTTTATCTTGCCGACCTATGGTCAAGCGCCTAAAAGCTATCCCATGTGGTACACTTTGACAGTAGGAATGACACGAGACAATCAGTGTTGTAAACTAAGCTCGCGGTTCGATCTAATGGTTCATTTGAGATTGTAGAAACCGGGCGGTAAGAGAAGGATGGCAGCCTTTCTGGCGTGAGCATGAGGGTAAGGGAGGGTACTTAAATTGCTCAACGCAAGGGCGAGGTGAGGTGGTACTTGTGTCTTGAGGGTGAGGGAGCAAACCAAAAAATGAGGGCGTTTGCCCATCTCTGGTTCGGGCTCATGGTGTATTTTCAACAGTGGCTAAAGGAGTAATATGCCATCGCCTTCTCTCTCATGGTGTAGCAGCCACTAAAGCAACACGCGTGAGTATCTGTATATCAGCTGGACCAATGACAATCACCCTGTCAGAAACCGGGCATCGGAGAGTCACCCGACACACCTGCCTGACGAGGCCCTGCACGGGCCGTCTGCGGTTCTCTCTGAGCAGCTCCACCATCAAGAATCCCAGTGGCAAACGGTCGTTTCCCTTCATCGAAAACGCCGCCTGTAAAAACAACAAACCCCGGGTAAGCAGGACCCAGTCGGGCAAACCGCGGCATCGAAAACCCAGGCGTCAGCCACCAACGCGAAATCCAGTTCGCCAGCTACCTGCGAGGAGCGTGGAGCCCGAACACCCATTTCTGAAGACGCGACTGCAAGGAGCAGGCCTCGCCGACGCGCGCCTCAGCTCCCGCGCACCGACATGAAAATCATCATCCGCCCGGCCCCGGGCCTCATACTTCGAAAACTACAGACCCATCAAGTGGCCAGGGCGATCGTCCAAGCCACCGGAGGCGCGCCGACCTGCAAGGGGGACGATTTCATCACCCGCCAGCGACCCGGCTCGAATATCATCATCGTGAGCACCCCTCACGAGGGTACGGCGGCCACCCTCATGAAAATTATGAGCCTCACGTTCCACGGACGATCACACCCTGTGAAGGTGTATTTATCAACACCCGAGGACTTGCTTAAAGGTGTCGTACACGGCATCGACGTAGGCACCAGCGAAGAAGAGCTTATGGCGAATCTTCGAGTCCGCACACATGGAGTCCGCATCGTGCGGGCCCGTATGCTTGGTCAATCTCAGACAGCCCTGCTCCACTTTGAGGGACCCCAGGTGCCTAGATTTGTGTACTTCTACGGAGGGGATATGCCTTGCCGAGACTACCAGCCGACAAGGCAGTTCTGCCCCATCTGCAGAACCACCGGGCATCGACCAGACGTCTGCCCCAACCCAACGGTTCGCGCGTGCAATACCTGCAACCATACTAACCCAGAAGCCGGTCACACTTGTGTTCCGAAGTGCGCCCTGTGCGGATGGGCCCATCTCACGGCCGCAAAAGACTGCAACAATAAACTAAAGCGCATTCGCCCCCGAGGGAAACCAGCCTCCACCACCGCCCCCAAAACCCAACGACATCCCCGCCCACGGTGGTTCAGCTCCGAGCGGGAAGACTCCGACTCCGACTACTCGGAGTCGTCGATGACCTGCAGATCCCGGTCCGGTTCCAGCCCGAGGTCCAGGTCCCGCTCCTGTTCGCGGCCCCGGCCTCATTTCCGGTCGCCCAGACGGCGATCTCAGTCGACGTCCAAGCAACAGCAGCAGGATACACCCATCATAGCGGCGCCCAAAGATAAGGGGTCCCAGCAAAACCAACGGAAGACCAAGACAGCCTCACCCAAGAGGACGAACACCAAAGAACAAGAGGTAAGGTGGGCAGCAGTAGCCTCCCCCTCGTATAAAAAACCACAGACGCCACCGCCCACGAAATTCGAAGAGGAACTCGCGAGCATGCGCGCACAGATACAAACACTCACACAAGAAAACAGACAACTCAAACAACAAGTGATACAGCTCACACAAAAACCACAAGAGATGGCACCACACCAGGCCATCATTGACCTAAAAACCAATGTTGATGCCATCCAAACCCAGATGCAAGCCTTCATGGATGCTACACGCGCCCAGATGGAACAAAAAACACAGACTGCCCTACAACGCACAGAGGCAGCAATCAAGCACATGGAAGCCGCTGTAGACAGCAAGCTTAAGGGCCAGCTTCTCTCCATAAAACTGCGAAAAACACTACGACAGAACCTCTGCAAAGTCACACCTGCGGCAGGACATAACCGACACCAAAACCCATCACCGATCATAACATCACCGACCACAACACCCAACAATGCCTAGACCACACAAGCAAGTCAAAGAAAACTTAGAAATTTGGCAATGGAACTGCCGTGGGTACCGAAGGAAAAAAGGGCTACTGACACAATTGATCGCTCAATCCTCAAAGCCGCCAGGGGTCATAGCCCTACAAGAGCCCGGTACCCGACCAACACTACATGACTACGAGGAATACCACGCAAGTCAAGACGACAAATGGAAGGTAGCCACACTCGTGGACAAAAACATAACAACTATACAACAGAAATCTATACACGACGTAGACGTACAACATGTACTCCTAGAATTCGTGCACAAAGGTAATCAGACAAAGAGTGCCTTTGTTCTAAACGTCTGCTGCCCCCCCAGCCAAAGGCGGGCAAACATTGACAAACTCTTCAGGGACACTCTCCGCCTTGCCAAAGACCGCCCTCTGGTAATCATGGGCGATTTCAACGCTCAGAACACGCTATGGGGGTGTCAGAGGCAGGACTGGAAGGGTCTCCAGCTAGAAACACTAATGGAACAGAGTCACCTCACACTGATCACAGACCCGAACACTCCCACGAGGGAAGGGAACAGCGTAACAAGCGACACCACTCCCGACCACACCTTCATCACACAAACCACGCGAGCCGAATGGCTCAACAAACTCGAAAACTTAGGCAGCGATCACTACATTCTGAAAATAACGCTACAAACCGGATGCCTACGCAGGCAGATCGGCACAGCCAAAATCACTGACTGGCGAAAAATTAGGGAAGCCCAAGAACAGGACACAGACACAATCACGAACCTGGAAGATTGGTGCGACAACCTCCGTCGACAGAAACAACACCATACAAAGGAAATTGCCAGAACGGAAGAGACCCCAGAAGTGGATCCCCACCTACTACACCTGTGGGACGCCAAACGAGGTCTCACCCGCCGTTGGAAAACACAGAAGTACAACAGGAAACTGAAGACACGCATAGCACAAATAACAGCGGAAGCAGAATATGCCATGCAACTCGCCTCGGCGAACTGGTATCGATTCTGCGACTCTTTCGGTGGCACCCTGGGTACCGCCAAAACGTGGCACATACTCAAAGCCATCCTGGACCCCAGCAAAACCAAAGGAGAGGGGCACAAGGCCCTGGAGCGGCTACTACACACCTACCCAGGCAGCCAACAAGACCTCATCGACGCCATCAAGAACAAGTGCTATGGAGATCCAGCTCCCACGCAACCATGTACAACACCATACATGGGACAACCCAACCCACTTTTGGACGAACCCATCACAGAAAACGAGGTAAGAGCGGCCATCGCAGCCACCACCCGTAACACAGCGGCGGGCACGGACCGTATCACGAACGCCATGATCAGAAACCTTAGCGACAAGGCCATCTCCGCGCTCACGGCCTTTCTCAACCAACACTGGGACCTCAACATGCACGCATAATCATGATCCCCAAACCGGGGAAGAAATTGGCAATTGAAAATCTGAGACCAATCTCGCTCACATCCTGCCTCGGCAAGGTGTACGAGATAATCATACACAAGAGACTACAGGGACACTTAGAAGACAACAAGCACCTGCCAGACACCATGTTTGGTTTCCGCGCAGGCTTGTCCACACAAGACGTTTTACTGCAAATCAAGGAAGAAGTCCTCAGCAACGTTCGCCGCAGCGGCGAACATGCCCTCCTAGCAATCGACATCAAAGGAGCTTTCGACAACGTAAGCCACCAAGGAATCCTAGAAGGGCTCGCCAACACCAACTGCGGTGAGCGAACGTACAAGTACGTTCAGAGCTTCCAAAGCCACCGCACGGCAGAGCTGAAGATTGGGGAGATCCAGACTGCAGTATACCACCCTCCCAACAAGGGCACACCACAAGGAGCAGTCATCTCACCCACGCTCTTCAATGTCGCCATGATCGGCCTCACAAGAAAACTGCAGGACGTAGAAGGCCTCCGCCACGCCTTCTACGCAGACGACATAACACTCTGGACCACAACAGGGTCCCTTATTGAAAAAGAAGAACGGCTGCAAACTGCAGCTGACCTCATCCAAGAATACGTCAGCCATCGGGGACTACAATGCTCGCCCGAGAAATCTGAACTCATACGAGTCTGGCGAGGCCGGGGTAACCACACAGTCCCCACAGACCCAACACGAAAAATCGAGGTACACCTCAACGGGAGCCTCATACCAGAAACGTCATTGCTCAGGGTGCTGGGCATGTGGCTGCAGTCTAACCAGCGTGCTACACACACCCTTACGCTCCTCAAAACCAGTGTCAAGGCGATATCACGCATGATATCCCGTGTAACATCGAAGAATAGAGGCATGAAGGAAGGGGACACACTCCGACTGGTCAAAAGCCTGGTGGTGAGCAGAATCGCTACAGCCTGCCCTACTACCATCTCACACAATCCGAGACGAAACAGGCCGACACGCTCTTGAGGATGGCTTTCAAGGCCGCTCTCCGCCTGCCGATGAGTACATCGACTGAGAAATTATTGGCGCTGGGGTTACACAACACCCTCAGCGAACTCACAGAAGCCCTTCACGTCTCACAACAACAGACTTGCGTGGACTCACACGGGCCGGCAGGTCCTACAAACCTTGGGCTTCAAAGCCACAACAATACGAACCCAAGAAACCTGCACGATACCTCGTCACGTCCAGGACAGGTATCACATTGCCCCAATACCACGCAACATGGACCCTACCCTACACTCCGGAAGGAGGAAAGCAAGGGCCCAATACATAGAGAAAACATTCAGGTTCGATACCACGGCCCGTTTTACGGACGCCGCTATGTACGGAACAAAGAAAAAGGGCGCAGTGGCAGTGGTATGCGACCGCCGAGGCCACGTCACCTCCAGTGCATCGACCCGCCCCTGCACGATCACTGAAGCGGAAGAACTGGCCATCGCGTTAGCCATCCGCGAAGGTCAACACGCAAGAAAACCACTGACGATCCTCACGGACTCCCAGCAGGCCTGCCGCAACTTCCTACAGGGAAGAATCGCAAGACCTGCGGCACAAGTCCTAGCCCAAATACCCAAGGAGGACACTGACGACAACACCATCATAACCATCATTTGAATACCGGGTCACGCTGCCATCACGGGTAACCTGTATGCCGACAGAGCAGCTCGAGAATTTGCATATAACCGAGCACTCATCACGCCGACTGCAGATGACCCTGACCCAGTTGACCCCGAGTATTCAGCAATCCTGAACTACCACAGAGGGAATCGCTTGCGATATCCCCCACCCCATCGAATACTAAAGACGGAGGATGCCGCTGCCTGGCGTAGGCTCCAGACAGGCACTTACACGAACCTACACATATTACATCGCCTGCACCCCACAGCCTACAGGGACGAATGCCCGTAGTGTGGGGCCACACCAACCCTATACCACATTACGTGGGAGTGCACGCTACACAACATAGAACACCATGACACGAACACCACGAGGGAGCAATGGGAGGCATTGCTGTCCAGCTCGGCCCTCGACGAGCAGCTCAAGCTGATCCAGAGAGCAGAGAAGATTGCAAGAGCCAGCGGAACCCTGGACTAGGGGCCCCGACCATTAGCGATGCCCCATTGGGGCAAGACAAAACTATATTTGAATTAAAGTTTATCTATCTATCTATCTATCTACCCTGTCAGAAAAAAAAAACAAATTATAATTCTGTACGAAACCGCGCCAGGGTGCTCTCCGCCAGGAGGCCGCGCTTTGGGGGTGGAGCCCGCAGTGAGTAGCAGCCAGCCGGCGTGCTCTCTAGTCGCGCTTCATCTGTCAGAAGAACTGCACTATCACAATATTCTGGTTCGATAGAATAGTCGAATTAGATGAAATGAAAACAATTCCGTCTCCTTCTTCTTAACAGAGATTTTACACGAAGCACTGCGCCGGGTCCAGCTTATATAACAGTAATCCGGTGCCTCTTTCAGTTATAACATTGCCCTCCATAACGGGGTTGAAAGGCCATACAGGTGTTGAAAACGGTAAGAGATTGGTGTCAGCTTGCAGCTACCGGTCCTCGGAAGTTTATTCCGCTGAAAGAATGCTTCGGTGTCACCCTCTGGCCAGGCTGGTGTTGTATGCCGTCGAACGCAAGATGTAATCTTAAGTATGAGGAACAATGATTCGGTGGATACATTATTTTCAACTGAAGTTCGCAAGGAGTTCGTCTCCTGTAATCAGCAGTTGAGTGATGTCCTTCTCCATAAGCGTCGAGCGAGGTTCTTCGCTTGTGCGTTTCTCGCATTAACCTTAAAAATATACTGGTACACCGGCGATGTACACGTGAGGACATCTTATTAATGGCGGAATCATTCGAGGCAGAGTTTACGCAGAGAGGAACTAAAATAATATTGCAGTAGCCAATCATATTCTACATAGCTGCTGGTGCGATAACGTCCGCAGTGGCATGATTGACGTAGCCATTTTCAGAGTTCTTGTCAAAAACAGTGCGCTTATACCACACAAACTGCTTCAGGGCTTTGTTGTTCTACAATGATTCCACAGCTAAATTGGTTCTCCATAAGAAATTGAAAAGTGACCTATCAAGACAGGGGTCAGGCAAGGAGACACCATCTTTCCAATGCTATTCACTGCATGCTTAGAAGAAGTATTCAAGCTTTTAAACTGGGAAGGCTTAGGAGTGAGGATCAACGGCGAATATCTCAGCAACCTTCGGTTTGGAGATAACATTGTCCTATTCAGCAACAATGGTGAAGAATTACAAAAAATGGTTGAGGATCTTAACCGAGAATGTGTGAGAGTGGGGTTGGAGATTAATATGCAGAAGACAAAGATAATGTGCAGTAGCCTGGCAAGAGAACAATAATTAAGGATCGCCAGTCAGCCTCTAGAGTCTGTAAAGCAGTACGTTTACCTAGGTCAATTACTCACAGGCGGCCCTGATCAAGCGAAAGAAATTTACAAAAGAATGGTTTTCAGTGCATACTTTAGGCATTACTAAACCGTGTACTGGGAGCTTACTACTGTCGTTGAAAAGAAAAGGGTACAATGATTGTATTGTACCGATGCTAATATACGGTGCAAGAACTTGGAGGTTGACAACGAAGCTCGAGAACAAGGACCGCACAAAGACCGACGGAACAAAGAATGTTAGGCCTAACTTTAAGAGACAGGGAGAGAGCGGTGTGGATCAGAGAGCAAACAGGGATAACCGATATTCTAGATGCGATTAAGAGGAAAGAATGGAGCTAGGCAGGCCGTGTAATGCGTAGGATTGATAACCGGTGGACCATCAGAGTTACAGAATGGACACGAAGAGAAGGAAAGCGCAGTCGGGGACGACAGAAAACGACCGGTGGTGTGATGAAGATAGGAAATTAGAAGGCGCAAGTTGGAATCAGCTAGCGCAAGACAGGCGTAATTGGACATCGCAGGGAGAGGCCTTCGTCCAGCAGTGGACATAAATATAGACTGATGATGATGATGATGAGGATGTTAGACAGGGCGTCCTGCAATGTCCTCCCAAGTGGCGGGCAATTTTATTTTCCGTGAAGAGCCATATACACACAAAGCTAAACTTTGTAAAGCTTTATCGGCGTTTTTCTTTACAATAGTCCGTATAGATAGTGCCTTACTATGTCCGCGTCAGCATGGCCTAGTTTATTTACCGAGAAAGCTGCTTGAGTCACTGCTATTGTGCGTTTGTTATGCGCTTGTTAGGGGTTCACATGCTCAATAGTGCAACTGACACTGCAGGAAGAATGGCTCGAGATTTTCCCAGCTTCGTTTCCTGTGCTCCGATATAAAGAATGGGACAAAATAGATATAGTAAACTCTGCACTGCATTTGACAAAGTTTAGATAACATCGACACTTGTCAGTAAAATAGAAATCGTGTTTCCGTTCCAAATAAGGTGCTTGAATCCCCAAGCGGATGCTGCCGATAGGTTCCAGGAAGCAATCAATTAGCACCAGACCGGAGACCTCAATTTATATTTGCGAAAGTGGATAAGTCTACTGAGCGGTTTTTTTTGTAGGTCAGTACACGATCGAACCACGCTTTTCTTTCTATAAGAAAGGAAACACTGCAAAAGAGAAACGGAACTGGGATTACAATTTCTCACATACTCGCGCTAAAGACAAAGACGAGAGGAACGCATACGATAGGACGGGGGCTACGCTTCAAACTAGCGTTTATTACAAACGAATAACTGTTTATGCAGTGCGCATCAGGTACATCGTGCACGCATCATACAAAAGGCTGTATAATCCAATAAGTTCATACATAAGACTATGGCAAATCAGTTCACGTGCCTAGATGTCGAAATAAATGTTTCTTCTTTTTCCTAGAACGACATAGACTGACAGCTGACACACTTGTCACCTGGCTTCCGTATAAAATACGCTTCAACTATTTCGCTTTCCGTTTTTGTTTTTTCTTTCCTCGAGAAAGTTGTGATGAGAAACATGTGAGGGCATTATCACTTATTGCAGTGTTTATCCAAGTGGCTACCGTATCGTTTTCTAATGTTATTATTGTACTATCAAGCCCTGTCGTTGAAGCACAGGCCAGTTTATCCTATGTAAACGCGTCCACAATCTAAGGCCATCTCATATACAACATCTGAAGTAGATTTGGTGTAAGTTGTCCGGTGATTACCATAATAGCATTGCATGCATTTCTGGTACCTTTAATTTCGCAGTTTACGCACAGCAGACAATTTACAAGGCGCTGAAAAAACGATATTGACATTGTGTCGTTGTGCTGCCTCTTTCAAATTAAGTGACATTTTCTGGCGGTATGGAATTACATGCATACGCGTTTTCTCGCAATCTTTCGCTGGACACTTCCTTGCCCGTTTTCGTTTTTTTTTTAAGTAATGTCTCACACACAGATGAAATGACACACAGTGGGAATCTTCCGTGTTTTAATGTGTCTACTTGGACAGACACACTATGCTTAATCTGGTGAACATATGACTTTTGCAAAGCACCATGGAGGTATATATGATGACTATGCCCCTCTTAAGCAATTAAGAATGTCCGCTATTGAAAGGTGAGTAGCCAACTGGACACTTAAACTGGTTACCCTCTGTGCCTTTCTCCTCCTATTTTCCTTCCTTCCATCAACACATTTTGATCTTGGGTTGTAACTCCAGCTCGCGTGATCATATGATGGAAAGGGTCTTAAGATGCAGAAACTGAATGTAGTTATCATTGTACAGTTGCAAAAGTATACTTGAGCCCTTGGGAATGCTTAGTTAACAAGTTTACACAACCTGTTACGGCGTCATCAAGACGCCGATGTGGTGAATGTTAAGGACTATTAGATAGTCGTCGTTTGTTAGATTAGCTCGGTTGAGAAAGGACGCTAAATTAATGTCACATAATTTGGGGGCTATTGACGAACCAATACAGATTCCTGCGCGTTGAATGTATATAACAGCCATTGTGACTAATTGATTGCAGTGGAATGCAAGGATATATCTAACAATGCTAAAAATTGTCGCCGTTCATGCATAACAAGCTCTGGAACTTTATTTGACCCATTTCATCAGTTTTTTTCACGAACAGCACCTACGATATCTTCACGCGACACAGATTAACTTAAGTCCTCAACGTCCCGTGAGAAAGCTGTGGCCATGGCTCACAGACCATCTTCGATTGATAACCGCTTTAAGTTACTTTCTTCAGTAAAGAAAAAATGAAAACTTAACTCGCAATAGTTGAAGCGTAATTTATTAGGAAGGCAGGTGACAAGTGTGTCAGCCATCTGTCTTTGGCGTTGCCGGAAAAAGAAGTTACCTTTCGAGGTATCTAAGCACCTGAACTGACTGCCCATACAATCTTATATATGAACTGATTGGCTTCAAGAGTGTTTTGCATGATGATTCGCGCATGATGTACCGGATTCGCCATGCATAAAATAGATGGTCGTTTGTAATTAACACCAGTCAGACGTTCGGCGTCCGTCCTGTCGAACGCGTTCCTTTGGTATAGATCATTAGCGCGATTTTTCGAAAACTGTCAGGATGATTGAACTCGCCCAAACCAAACTATTGTTGAGATTACAAGTGCGTGAGTGAGAAAAACTATTTCCAATGAGAATGATTCGCGTCCGGCGAGTTAGTTGGTTGGGGCAACCGTCGAGGTTAAGGCCAAGAGTTCTCGTCTCCCGGTGGCTTCCTTGGTCCGCTGGACTGCCCAGAGTTGGTCTACCAGGTTTGTACCTGAAAAAATAATGGAGATTGCACGCACTGTGGAAATCATTGTAACCGAAGCTTACTGTGCTATTTTTGTTCATTTGCAGTATCTGGCGGTAATTCTGACTGCATACGACAGTCATTATGTCGTGTTAAATGTTACCTTGGGTGCACCTCTTCCGTTTATTTACGTAGTACACAGAGCGCATAGCGAGACGTGTTTGGCCAAGGCGTTGTTGTGCGCCATTGTGCGTAGACAGCGAGAACGTTAGCCCTGTCATTTCCTCACACGGCCCATGGCTTCCTGGTTGAGAGCAAAAAATTCTTTTATTGAAGTCTTAAGACAAATAGCTGCTGCCACGTCCTGTGCCCAACGGACCACTGCCCGCTGACCACCCGGGCTTCCGTCACGCAGCATGGGCGCCCAATGTTGCAGAGCAGTGACCTCGTACCTGAAATATTGAATTACTGGACCACCACTTGCGTATTGTTTTGTCGCCGCGGTACTTTATTGCGACTTTGAGTCTTCATGCCCTACGTTTGTTGTCGGCATGGACAAACTTGCACGATGTTTCTTTTTCAGAAATAGAAACGTGCCGCACCTTACCTTGAGGTATTATTGTTGTTGTTGTCATTGTTATTATTATATTTTATTGCGATAGCAATTATATGGACACTCCAAAGCAGATTTCTGCCGTCGGCGTCGCCGTCGCCGTCGCCGTGAGGTTCCGTATGACGTCAATGGAGATGAAATCGTCGCCGCGCGCCGAACGCTGTATGTGCGCGTGAAAGGGCGCGAGGGACGCGCGCTTTCACGGGGAGTGAACCCACGGCGGAGAACAAACGCGCGTTCTGCGCCGTGCTCTCTTATTAAGGGCTGCAGAAGTAGGCGTCTCTTTCCTCCTTTACAATCACCATATATGTAAGCAAACGGGCCTTCTTCCGGCCGCACGAAAGGCCGTGGGGGCGGGGGGGGGGGGGGTGAGGGAAGGGAGGCGACGCTTAGCTGCGGCACCAAGTACCTATTTACTTGGCGCTGAGCCGTGCTCCCTCAAGGGCTGCAGAAGATAGCGCCAACCTTTCCCTTTCCCTCAAGAACCACTTATCAAGTACCTATTTATATCCGAGGCTCCTGCAACAGTCACCAACGCCGCACGCATTTTGTGCGAACGCGGACAAAACGCTGACGACGTCGGCAACAGTTCTGCGCGTTGCTGGGGCTGCTGCGTGTCCAAATTTATACAGCTGATAAAACTACTAACCTTACTCCGTATAGCTCTCTACAAATTTGCTATCGCAATTGATGCTTCGCCTTTCAGGTGAAACTGCGACAACTTTTTTAAGTTTGTCCGCTACTTTCGCCATGTCTAGTAATAGCGTTTCGTTTATTGAAGAGGCCCATAACGAAGCGTGCCATCTTATAGCGCATTTCCCTTCTCCCACAATCTTTCCATGTATGCAAGCTGCCACGTGCGAAGAGTGGTATTCACGCGTTTTGTCACGGCGTTGGCTTCGCGTATTCTCTGTCTACCAGAATCTATCTTCCATCTGGGCTGTTGCGCATGAGTACAGTTGTAAGTGCTGTATCTACCACCATGTTTCTTTTTTTAAAGCCATAGAGCCTTACGCTCGATGGATTTCAAAGACCTGCTATGACGGCCGTCTTCATGTGTCTGATGCTAACGATGGCCTTGGGTGACTCTGGACACCCCTCCCAAAGCGCGTATTTCGCCAAGAGGTCTTGGTCTACTGCTCCTCTGTCTTCTTAGCGTTGTACACCCTGTAATGGCTCCTCTCTGTGATTAGCCTGGGCGACACGCCGCCAACGCAAATTTGACAATTCGGACGTTGTAAAATGGGGGAAAGCGCATTCCCTGTATTCAGCGAACGTGAAAAGGCATGACCACGGCTGTGAGCTTCTGTGTGTGTGAGTGTGCGCCCTTATGAACGAGGCGGATACTTCTTCCTTTCTCTCTCACTCATGCTGACGGCCGCCTATGGCGCTAGATCGGTGGCGACGAGCCTTAAGAAGTTGACTGAACAGACCAAGCTTTGACAAGGTGATTGCTGTCTCTTTCACGGGAAGAGTGTTCCCTACAGACTATGACATGCGCCAATCTCGAAGGATCTTCACCTTTGGTTCTTCATTTTCGCGCTTTACGAGCACATTGTGGAGCTGAGCTTACAATATAGGTCACGTTGCTGAGCTACCTCGTCCCACATGTATTGGTTGCCGCTCCAGCAACGCGCAGCTGACTGACTTTGCGCGTCTCAAGCCAAACCTCCAACGTTATTCGGACTGTCTAGCCTGATGGATATCGCCTGCGAGCGCCGATGTACACCGGGCGGTGATTACACACTAATGAAAGGATGAACAGACTCTCATTACTTAGTTATACATAAAGGGGACCAATGATTACAATACGGTATCACGCCTTGGCCAAAGTGATCAGGAAGTCCTTGTTTCCTGTTTACAGCATATATGCATCTGTATGTTCTTAAGTTAGGCATCATTTATGTAATTTTTATTCTTTATGTCGCTTGTTATGTTGCCTTCAAATGCTCGGTTTACCCAATTTCTATCGAGGCAGCCGTCATTAAATGATTTTCGTTCCTCTGTCGGCAACAGTGAAAAACATCAGTGGTGTGCGAAATTGCACAGGGGTACTCCCCGCCACGAGGCTGCGGTTGAGGTGCAGCACTCAGTCCAGGAACCCATGAGCAGTAGCCGCCTGACGCGCTCTCTTGCCGTGCATCGTCTTTCAGAAGGATTGTACAACCACAATATTATGCTTCATTAAATTGCGCGTACTAGATGAAGAGAAAACAAGTGCATCTCCTTGTTTTCACCCTGATTTACGAAGGGCGCTTGCGTGCGTGCCTAGCGTCATACCGAAAGTTCGTAAATCTAAGGCTCCTAATTATTTGTAAATAATCGTTGATTACGGCGTCTAATGCAATTCAATGTAAAGTTCAAGCATTGCTAGCACAAAAAAAATTTGACAAATGCTTATTTTTTCAGCTTGTTTATCTATGCAGTCTAAGCGACGTAATTCTGTTGTCATGAGGTGCACGCGCTGTATTACCAAAAGAAAAGCGAAGAACGACGATGACGAGTTTGATCGCGCAAACGCACCACAAAAAGGCGAAAAAGTAGAAAGTCCAGAGAACCACGCGGCGCAAGCGTGGAACGCGAGAGCGGAGCCAATATGATAGAGGAAGCCGAGCGAAGAAGCAGCCCGTCGGCCCATGGATCCGGGCTCCCGCCTGGGTATGGTGTTCCTGAGCCAACGGCTCAACGTCCGAAGCTGGTGTCCATCTGCGGGCCGTCCAGCGGAGCACCAATCACAGCTTCGGTGCTCGCGGCCTTACTTTCTGGCTTATGTTACAGCCCCGTCAAGCCACATCGTCTCGCCTCTCGACTCCAGCTGAGGTACCTCAACAGCAGCCCACTCGTCGTCTGCACCATTGTAGCCGTGACCTCGTCCGACGCCCCACACCGAAACAAATGGCGATGTGGGAGCTTTAAGCTATTCATTCGGTAGACTCCAGGCTGTTTAGAGACTCCATACTTGAAGTTAATCCATATTAGCGTCTGTCAGCAGTTATATGCCATCGAATTGATGTAAAGTATTGTTTGTGAGTCTGCGATAGAGCACATAGGCTTCGTATTTTATTTCCTAAATCAGTCTGTATTGACCACGTTAAAGACTCGACTACGGAGAAAAATCTATAGCATGCCAGCTGTCTTAAGAACAGAGTCATTATCACGGATTTGAAGACACGTAAGCAATCCCAGATAATTTTTTCTGGTAGCACTTAATATTTAGGGGCACTTGGCTTGTCTATTATAAGACTACTTATAAACTACGGTACTGCTATGTTCGCATTCGTGATTATTGCTGCCTGTATTTAGAAACCGCTATAACGTGTGCACATGTTTATGATAAAGAGTGTGATCATATTGTCCTGCTGAGTTATAAGCGCTGTTTCCATGCCTCCTCAGTAAGGGCTCCTGATTGCAGTTTCTTCATTACAGTATTAAGGCTATGAAGTGATGAAGGCAAACTGCAAGATGTTTTGTCAATGGCCCAATCATACTAGTGATTTCCATCGGTGCTGCACATTTGCTATATTTGTTGGATGTGTATGAGAAAACATTCTACATTTTCAGTGCATAAACATCTGTCCGGCTACATTTATTAACTTCGCCATGCTAAAATATAGTCCTCGACATCTGCTTTTAAACGCGTGAAGGTTGCTATTCACATCATTATGCTCTCTCACGCAGAGATTGTACACCTCTCTTGACAGAGAACGCCATAATTCCGTTGTTTCCACAGTTCCGACGAAGTACAAAATTCTGTGTCTTGTTTTTGCCAGTTATGTCAGTTAGTGGGCAAGAAAACGAAATTTCATCAGAACCTACTTTATGATTAATGCAGGCGTCAATGTGATTACAATGAAGATATGTAGCAACACACCGTATCACCACCGCAGAGACGAGTTATGTAAAAGGCTTGTATGCAGGCGGGTCCCTCCGTTGTGTCTTGTTCCAGACACGCTGCGTAATTCAGCGGCGCCATCGCGAAGTACACTGGTGGGGCATTTACGAATGAACATTCGGACATGTTTGTCCGACTATATATGACGCGGTGTCTATTGCGCCCAGCAAAGGACCAAACTGTAGCGTTTTTCTTTTGACATTGAAGAGCGGGACATACTAAGTGCCACATGGTTACGTATGTTGGCGCCAAAGATGTTCATAGAAGAGTGGCACATTTCCCGTGACATATACCTACATATAGGAAGTTGGCGCAAAAGTGGCTCATTGAAGAGCGACGCGTACCGAGCGGCAGATACCCAGTAAACCAAGTTTGAGTAAAGTAGGTTTACTGAAGAGGCCATAAACCCAGTGCCGCAGGCCCGATGACATAAGTTGGCATCATAGAGGTTCAATTAAGGACGGCGCAGGACCAGTGGCCCATATCGATTGACCCAAGTTGGACCAATGAATTGTTTCGAATCTGGTTCGCTCAGCAGAGCAGCCCAATGCTCCACCCATGCACCATGGACTACGCAATCACCCAAGCTCACGGGAAAGTGGTTACACACGAACACAGACAGACAGACACCAGAAAGTGAGCAATAATGCTAGTCGCATTAAATCTGGGGAAGTTAGGCTGTGGGTAACTCGAACCCCCTACCGTGCCTACATTGCATGTTGCCACACTGCTTTACTGAAGGGACCATTATGCTTTAGAAGATAATGTTTGTTCCGCGTTCAGCCCACAATGAGGAAAGAATACCTTTGTGCCAGAATGCATGCAGCTATTCGTGTTGCACGTATTTTAAGCTGGTGAATAATGAACTTTTATAAATATGAAACGCGACTGGACTGCTTTTTCAAGAAATCACTATTTAAATGTTCTGTAGCTACGATGAGTCGTAGACGAATCTGCGAAGAATCAACGCACCAGATTTGTTTCTACGGAACCTGCAGCACCTAGGAACAAGCTTGTATAACTGTAACACATTTCATGACAGTTCACAATTCGCGATGGAAATGACTGGGCCGAGAGGCTGCAGTGGTGAATAAAGTCCTAAACATTAAAAATGCTGTAAACAAAGGCTTGAAACGAAGCACTGCGCAGGGTTCAGTTTAGTTGCCCCACATAACGGGGTTGAATGACCTGCGCCACGCAGCTGGTCAGTGGTAATCTTGCGAGAACAGATTGGTGTCCGCTTGCAGCTTAAGGTCTTCAGAGCTTCAGTCAAGTTGAGTGAATTCGTCGCTGTCTGTTCAGCTCTGGCCAGGCAGGCGTTGCGTGCTGTTGCACGGAAGATTTAATCAAAAGCGCGAGAAATATTGCTTCGGTGCGTACTCTGCTTTGAATTGAAGTTCGCTCGCAGTTATGTCACCCGCCATCAACAGTTCAGTCATGTCCTGCTCCATAAGCATAGAGCGAGATATTTAGTATGTTTCTTCTTTCGCATTACCTTAAAAATACACTGGCACACCCATTATGTACACGTGAGTTCCCCGTGATGACGGCGCCATTCTGCGAGCTGGAGTTTGCGCAGAGATTAAATAAAATAATATTGCACAGTGTCTAATCATATTTTACGTAGCTGTTGGTGCGATAACGTCCACATTGGCATGATTGTTGACATGTAGCCCATTTTCTATGTTCCCTCAAAACAATGCATATCTAGCACAGCAACGGTTTTAGTGTGTGTTGGACAGAGCACCCTGCAATGTGGCTACCAGCGTTGGGATTGACTTCATTCTCTCGGGTAATTTGATTTTCGGTGAAGAGCAATAGGTGTACAGGCATAGCAAAACTTTGTCACGATTTTTTTTGGCGTTTATGTAAAATTCATTGTACATAGTACATTACTATAGTCTGCGTCAGTATGGCCTGGTTCCTTTGCCGAGAAAGCTGCATGGGCCATTGTTATTGTTCGTTTAATATCCAGTTGTTTGAGGTTCACCTGCTCCATAGTGCGACTCACAATGTTGGAAAACAGCTTGACATTTTGCCAGCTGCGTTTCCGGTGCTGCGATATAGAGAATAGAAGAAAAAAAAACTAATCCAATAAACGCTGCAGTATATTTGGCAAAACTTTTGATAATGTCGGCACATGTCAGGAAAATATAAATGATGTTTCCTTGCGAAATAATGTGTTTTAATCCCCAAGCGGATGCTGCCGCTGATAGGTTCAATTAGCAACAAAGCAATCTAAGTGCACAAGACCGAAGACCTCAATTTATGTGTGCGAAAGTGACTATAGTCAATGACCTACAAAAAAATCGCTCAGAAGGTTGCCTTCTGAGCGATTTTTTTTTTTTTGTAGGTCAGTGCACGACTCAATCATGCTTTTCTTTGTGGGAGGGAAAGCAAACCACTGCAATAACCGAAACGGGACTGGGATTTCAGTTATGAAGCAAGAGAAAGGCAGAAGGCAGGGAGGTTAACCAGAATAACGTCCGGTTGGCTACCCTAAACCGGGGGATTTCAAGTGCCTGAAACACTTATGCAGATCGCACGCACTGTGGGATTCGACGTAAGCGAAGCTTTCTGTGCTGTATGCGTTCATTGATGGTATTGGGCGGTGACTTTGACGGCATTTGTCAGTTATGATGTGGGGTGAAATGTTTCTTTGCGTTCACCACTTGCATTTGTCCGCATAGTACACAGAGCGCACAGCGAGGCGCGTTCGGCCGAGGCGCTGTTGTGCGTCATTGTCCGTAGCCTGCGAGAAAATTAGTACTGCTATTCCCTCAAACGGCGCACAGCATCGTTCCCAAGAGAAAGAAATCCTTGCATTGAAACCTTAGGAGTAATAGTTGCTGCCACTGCCGATGCAGCAGTGCTCGCTGGCCACCAGGTCTTCCGTCAGGCAGCACAACCTCCTAGTATTGCAAGGTAGGTACATCGCAGCTGATGGACCGCCGCTTGCGCACTGTTATTTTGACAGCGTGGTGCTTTAATGTGACTTTGCGTGTTCACGCCCTTCGTCAATTGTCGGCATGGACAAATTTGTACGTTGTTTGTTTTTCAAAAATAGAAACGTACCGTGCCATACCTTGAATTAGTATTGATATTATTATCGTTATTCTTTGTTATTGTTCATATTATTATTATATGTTTAACATTTTGTCTATAACTGTCGCCATGTCTAGTAAGAGCGTTTTGTTTATTAAAGAGACCCTAACGAAGCATGCTTTCTTACAAAGCCTTTCTCTTTTTTCGCGATGTTTCCATGTATGCAAGCTGGCACGAGCGAATAGTCGTTATGTTGCCATTTTCGCCGGACAAAAGCTGAAGATGATTTCCAGGTGTTTCCACATGTTTGGAAATCGGTGGGCTTAGTTTTTCTAAAAAGTGTTCCCCCTACCCTACTGTGCCGCGCAAATTTCGCATTTAGCAATTTCGGCTATATGCTGAAAGCGCAGCGCTGGCGGCACTGTACTTTCATTACTACTGCACAAGATGAACGCAATAAGCTCCATACCATGCGAAACTTGGAATAATGTTATATTTAGATGTAACACATGTCATTAGAAGGAAGTTCTACTTGCCAACTACGTTTGCAAATGTTTTCCTCAAGAAAACTTAAAGAGAAAATCAGGAGTTCGAAGGTCGTGTAATTTTTCGCTTTCTCGGTGTTACATTGCCGCAGGAACAGAAGACGCCCCGCATTCTACATCTTGAATTCACCCTGATTGTACATCAAGGCTGAAGAAAACAATGGGGTATCAGACGCAGCCGCATAGAGTCTTTTTCTCAGCTTTATGCACTCTGTTGCTGGCTGTCATTCACTTCGTATTATTCTGCGAAGGTACCCTTGCCTCCCCGAAGCATACCCACGTCCTTGACAGTCTTCCTGAACAAGTGCTCACTGCGGAAATTCGACTGAGCTACAGATGTCGAGAGGACATTTTGTCTACATGACACACTTACAAAGTGGGTCCGAATGGGCTATGAAAAGTAAGTTTAATATTGACGTTTCGTGTAGTTGGCGAATCTCAAGAAAACTTTGTAGAATTCGAAAAGTTTGTCTTGATATCACGAAGCACAAATTGATCTACAAAAGCAGCCCATGATGCAACGGCACTGGTTTCATGTGCATTACAAATTATAAACGCAAATGAGGAATGTCAACATGTTTGTAAGATAAGTATGTGCACGAACTAGAGCAACATCTCGAGACCAGTGTTAAAACAAGCAACATAGGCACTTCAGTAAAATTTTATTTGTTGACCCGTTTTTTTGGGGGGAGGGGAGGTGGGCTCGTTCTGAAGCCCAATCAGAATATGTTGTGAGAGGCACGAAATTAAAAACGCATCTTACTGCACTGATTACATTTCATATTTTTCTATTTAGGAGATGGAAACCTGTCTATATTTCCGAACGAAAATATATTCGCACTAAGCAGTACATTTATTATACAAAGCAGAAACATAGATAGAAGAAAAATGTTCTCATTTTGTGCTACCTTAAAGCTACGTTGCTTCTTCAAAATACTTGAACAAGTTCTTGAAAGCAATATTTGTTCTTTCTACAGTATTGTAGTTTAAAAACGATATAGTTTCTGTTAGTGCTGTTGTTAACAAGCAGATTTCCTTGTAGCCGTCAAGTGATACTATCTAGTGCCTATACAAGAAATGGCGTCAAAGGCTGTGGCGCCAATAAAATCAAAATTTATTTCATTATTGGCATCAGAGCCAAAAGCTTCCAACGACGAATGTAAAGCATTTTTAAGGTGCAGAATAGTTTACATGATATCCCGAAACCCTAAACAGCTCATGGACACAATCTCTTTTCAAGTCGGTGATTATTACCTACTTGTATGAACGAAATGGTGAGCCTATGCTCAATTTGAATTGCCACAATTAGATTCTAAATGCAGCTTCTACGTACACTTGGAGAATGACATCAGTACTACACATTAGGTGGTGTTGAAACCACTTTTATTTGATTATACATAGAGACGAAAATGCAACATCGCGTGGTGTGTTGCCATGTTCATACTCCACCTTGATTCGATTATCCCTTAGTATTGCAAAAAAAAAACACCCTGCGCTTGTGTAATTCAAACCTTGATGAAATCATGCGCTTAATGTAGCTCCAATCCTCCTCCAATTCTGCGCTTGTGTAGTTAAAATCCAGCGCTAATGCAGCTATACTAACGTGAGACCTGGGGAAATGCGACGCCGTGATGCGCTGGTGTTTCCCTTATGTTAATTCACCGTTGGTTTGAACTACACAAAAGCAGGATTTGAGCAGTATCGGAGCTACATTAAGCGCTGGATTCTAATTCTGCGCTTATATAGTTCAAATCCAACACTAATGCAGCTGTACTAGCCTGAAACCTGGGGAAGTGCAAAGCAGTGATGCGCCAATGTTTCCCTTATGTTATTCTTGTGCTATTCTTGCACACGTGAGGAGGAATCGAGTGCTTGTAGGGTGGTGGCTCCCTCTCTTGCGCTGCGGTGGTACCAGACTGGCGTTTCGGAAGTGATTTTTCCGAGTTTATGCTAATTCCCGCATATCCCTGGCTCATACCCACATAGCCAATGTGCGTATGCGCCACACGTGATTTTATTGTCGTTAATCGTGACGTAACTGACGAGCATATGATTTTATTGATGCCATGACCTATCAGTCATGTTAGTTATATCGGAAGGGCGTTTATTAACGTTGGACGTCATGCGGAAGGGTTGCACGACGGTCACAACGAGAGTATCAGCCGGCGTCAACAGCTCGCGATCTGCGCCCGCACCTTTAGCCAAGACAGTGTCCCACTGCTGCGTGCGTTGCTTCATCCCCACTACAGTACCCCGGCGGCGAAGCGAAGCCATCCTGGCGACTCAAGGCGACGTGAGAATAGGGGGGGTCATGATATGGCTTCAGGCGGCTCACATGGACAACCTGGCGGCCAAGACGACGCTTCTCGGAGGTTGGGTTGACCGGCGTTATGATCGGCTTGCGACTGCACCTGTCAAATGTGGGAAAGAAGCCCGAGCGCCTTTCCCGTGACGAGATAAACCTCTTTCATCCTCGAGGAAGCGTCTCACCTCCACGGAGCAGACGAAAACGGCGAGCTACCAAGAAGGAGGACCCGAGGGAGAGGAGGTCGTCAACTTGACCGCCCGACAGAGGTCTGACACTTCCACAAGTTCCCCGAAGGAGTCATCGGCAGGTTATGATCTTCCGGGAATCTGTATCTCTCCATTGTGGGAAGCAAGCCCCAGCGCTTTCCCGTGACGAGATAATCCCCTTCATCCCAGAGAAAGCTTCTCACCTCTACGGAGCAGACGAAAACGGCGAGCTACCAAGAAGGAGGACCCGAGGGAGAGGAGGTCGTCAACTTGACCACCGGAGAGAGGATTTCCCCGAAAAACATCGACCACCACGAGGGGATTTAAGGCCGTCCTGGCCCCTGTGTTAACCAGAACCGCTCGAGACTCGGATAGAGTCAAAACCATGTACCAATGAAGTGAATACAATCTTTTCTATTTTTCATCATCACGATGCCCACCTTCATCGTCGTCTCCTGATTCCTGCGGTGACGACCCACCTCACCCGGTCGAGATTATATCACCGGCTCAATAACAAAGGTGATGGAAGATAGGCACTCGATGGCGCGATAAGGGCCTTGGTACTTGGGGGCAAACTTAGGAGACAGGCCAGGGGAATGAAACGGTATGCAGAGCCATACGAAGGAGCCGACGGCGAAAGCTTGTTCTGTCAGATTGCGTTCATGACAATCTTTCTGCAGGGCTTGGTTGTCCGAAGTAAATGAGCGGGCCAGCTCACGACACTCTTCAGCAAATTGAGACATTTCAGAAACTGTGCTGAATTCGGAGACGTCCGGACGATACGGCAAAATGGTGTCGGGTGTGGTGCATGGTTCACGGCCATATAAAAGAAAGAATGGGGGAAATCCGGTGGTCGACTGTGTCGCGGTATTATACGCGTAAGTGACGAACGGAACAACGACATCCCAGTTAAGGGCCGTTTATTGTCCGACGTAACGTGAGCGCGGGCGCACGCTACGCCACGTTGGCGAAAACGACCCCCTCTATAGTCGGGCGCACTGGCGCAGCCAACGTAACTGGCGGCTTCGGCGCGCCCCGACGTGCCCGGCGCCGAATTGGCTCCTGACCCATTCGCGCGTTGGTCGCGTCGACTGCGCCGACCCACAGTGCATTTCGCGCGAAGAAATAAAGGCGCCCACGCCGCTTCGCCCTTGCTCCGCCGGCGGTCGCAAACAGCCGTTCAAAGCACGCGCGGGCTTGGGATAGTTCTGCGCATGCTCCGAAGATAACAGCCAACGGCGCGCGCGTCGGAGTATAGAGGAGATAGCGTTTCGGCTGGCGCAGCGTAACCGGCGTAGCGTGGCTGGCCGCAAACGACGCTGGCCCGCGTGCCGGAAACGTCGAACTATAAACGGGCCTTTGGAGTGGTCAGAAGCAATGTACTTAGACAGCATGTCTCCCAGCGTTCGGTTGAAGCGCTTTGTTAGTCGGTTGGTTTGCGGGTGGTGGGCTGTAGATGTGCGGTGAACTCTACGGCATGAACAAAGGAGCTCCTGAAGGACATGGGATAAAAACAAACGCCGTCTATCGCTCAGTAGCTCGCGTGGTGCGCCATGGCGGAGGACGAAATCACGTAAGATGATGTTCGAAACGTCACGAGCACCAGCCGAAGGAAGCACGGCTGTTTGCGCATACCTCGTTAGGTGGTCCACTGCTACGATGACCCATCTGTTACCAGTGACAGAGGACGGAAGTGGGCCATAAATATCAATTCCGACACTGTTGAAGGGGCGTGATGGACACGGTAAAGGCTGCAGGAGTCCAGGCGAATGGGGAAATGGTTTCCGGCGTTGACACGATTGGCAAGATCGAATGTATTTGCGGACATGTGTGTATAGTCCACGCCAGTAATAACGTTGGCGGGCTGCTCATGCGTTTTCAGCGCACCAGCGTGAGTATGTTGGGGATCAGCATGATAGTATGCGCAGACAGCGGAGCGCATGTGGCTAGGGATGACGAGCAGCCATTTACGGCCATCCGGTCGATAGTTGTGACGATATAATAGTTCTTCCCGTATCGCAAAATGCGTGGCTTGGCGGCGAAGTGCACGTGGGTGTGCCGAAGTTGGCGGAGCGGAAAGAACATTCAGGAGAGAGGCGATCCAGGGGTCTTTTCGCTGTTCAGATGGCATGTCTGTGGTGGTAAGACCAGCCAAGGGAAATGCACCAGTTGAATGCGGCTGTTCAGTGGAGTTCACGGGAGATCGGGACAGCGCATCAGCGTCAGACTGCTTTCGACCCGATCGGTACACCACGCGAATGTCAAATTCTTGCAGGCGAAGAGACCAACGTCCAAGGCAACCAGGAGGATTCTTCAGGGTAGCCAACCAACATAGAGCGTGATGCTCAGTCACCACGTCGAAAATGTGGCCGTATAAGTGTGGATGAAACTTGCTTATTGCCAAGACAATCACGAGACACTCTTTTTCAGTTACTGAGTAGTTGGATTCCGCCTTGGTGAGGGCACGGCGAGCATAAGCTACAACATACTCAGAAAAACCTGGTTTGCTTTGCGCGAGTACTGCACCAAGACCTACGCCGCCGGCGTCCGTGTGTACTTCGTTTGGCGCAGTCGGGTCGTAATGACGCACAATGGGTGGTGAGGTAAGCAGATGCCGTAATGTAGTGAAGGCGTCGTTGCAGGCTTGAGTCCAAGTTGAAAGGTCACCAGGGCATGCAAGAAGCTTCGCAAGCGGTGCCATGATGGAGGCAAAGTTCCGGACAAAGAGACGAAAATACGAGCATGAGCTCACAAAGCTGCGCAGTTCTTCTGCAGTAGTCGGCTTAGGAAACTCTGCAACGGCGTGAAGTTTCTCAGGATCAGGAAGAATGCCGTGTTTTGAGACTACATGACCCAGTATGGTGAGCTGGCGAGCCCCGAAGTGGCACTTCTTCAGGTTGAGCTGAAGGCTTGCGTTGGTAAGGCACTGGAGAACCGTGCACAGGCGGACGAGATGTGTAGCGAAATCGGGGGCGAACACGACGACGTCATCCAGATAGCACATACAGATCTGCCATTTTAGACCGCGTAAAATGCTGTCCATCATTCGCTAGAATGTTGCAGGCGCATTGCAAAGGCCAAATGGCATGACTGCGAATTCGTACAGGCCATCTGGTGTGACGAAAGCGGTCTTTGGACGGTCACACTCGGCCATCGGGACTTGCCAATAACCCGAACGCAAGTAGAGCGAAGAGAAGAATTCGGCGCCTTCTAGACAATCTAGGGCGTCGCCTATGCTGGGAAGAGGGTAAACACCTTCTCCAGTAATTTTATTGAGTCGCCGGGAGTCTACACAAAACCTAATAGAACCGTGTTTTTCTTGACCAGCACAACGGGCGATGACCAAGGACTACAGGAAGGCTTGATGACTCCATGTTGAAGCATGTCGTTAACTTGCTCCGTAATTATACGACGCTCCGCTGGTGACACACGGTAGGGGCGCTGGCACAAAGGGGTGTTGGTTCCGGCGTCAATTTTGTGAACAACGGTGTTCGTTCGAGCTAATGATGCTTGAAGGAAGTCAAACAAACTTTTAAATTCGTTGAGAAGCATCAGAAGCTGCGCACGTTGATCCGGAGCGAGGTTACTGTCGATGAGAGGGAAAAATACGTCCGAGGACACGTCATCGGACGCAGGGTGAGGGGTCAGCGAGTTCAGCTCAGGCTTCGGACTTGGCTCGTAGGAATCAATAGACACGATAACATCATGGTCGACTGACTGAACGTGGCCAAGCGTCTCATTACAGCGCAACGTGACAAGGCATGAGGTAGCTTTGGAAATAAGTATTCCGGAGGCATCCTGGTAAAGTGAAAGGACGGAAAATGGCAGCCAGGCATAGTGGCGGTGACTGAATACGTCAGACGGGATGAACAAAACTGTAGTTTTAGTAAAGGCAGCACAATCAACAGGAACAATGACGGTACTGAGAGGGGGAAGGTCAGTGTCAGCAGCCATGACAGGCTTGTCAACACCAGTCACGGGCATATGGGCAGAAGGCACATCGCCAAATACAGACAGTTCCAACTGAGCGTGAGCGCAGTCTATAACAGTGTGATGGCACGACAAGAAATGCCACCCAAGGATCATATCATGTAAGCACGAAGTCAACACAATAAACTCTGTTTTACACTACGTCGGCAATGACGACTTTAGCCGTGCATGCAGCAATCAGATGCATTCGCTGTGCGATTGCTGTACTGAGGAAGAACAATGTAGGTGGTGTTGTCACTTAACGAAGAGAGCGGCGAAGTTTCTGACTAATTACGTATATTGTGGCACTAGTATCGACGAGCGCAAGAGTTGGAACACCTTCAACAAAAACTTCGACAATATGGCGGGGGACAAGCGAGGATTTACACAGGTCGCCGACGACGCAGCTCGCGCCTCCGGAGCTGGGGCAGTCAGTTTTCCGTCTCAGCGGCGGGTCGGCGACGCATAGGTGACAAAGAATGGCGGCGTGGTGAGGGTGATCGACGGGAAGCAAAGGGTGGAAAGTCGGAGTCAGGCTGGGTGTCCCGTGCGTATACGTCAGGTGGCACGTCTTGTGGAGTGTAGTACTGGGGCCGGAAAGAATAGTCGCGGTATCATGGTGAAACTGAGGCATCCGCGAAGAGCCCACGACAGAAGCGCGCCACATGACCGGGGATTCCGCAAGAGTAACATATCGGTCGGTTGTCAGCAGTGCGCAGCAGTGATTAACGATGTGCTTCTGTGCACCAGGGAATGGCGCTGGTGGCTGTTGGAGAGGTTGAGGGGCCAACGGTGGCGGTCGACGCGGAGGCTTTGCACTGGCAGCCACATAAGTGTGTGGTATGGCAACAGGTGTCGGCGGAGTGGTGGACGGCAGCACCTCGGAGACTTGCTCCAGAATAACTTGTCGGAGAGACGGCAGCGAGATTGTGCGTAGGCACTTCTGGGGTCGGCAAATATGATATACACGAGAGCTGCGTGCTGCATCCTCACGCACATATTCTTTGATTTGCGACTGTAGCGTCTCGTGGTCACCAGCGATGGTTAAGGCGGCGAGAGAATTGTCTGTTATCGGCCGCCAAACTAGGACTCATTGCATACGGCGCTCGTCAAAGCTCTGGCACAAGGTCGTAAGATCAGCTACGGTGCGTGGGTCCTTTGCCAGCAGCATATGAAAGGCATCGTCGTCAATACATTTCAGGATGTGTTTAATCTTCTCTTGCTCGGGCATGGACGGATTCAGGTGCTTGCACATGTCTATGGCGTATCCTATGTAGCTTGTGAAATTTTCGCCTTGCTGCTGCGCACGTCCACGGAGGCGCCGCTCGGCACGGAGCTTGCGCCTGGCAGGGCGGTCGAACACGTCTGCCAAGCGTTTCTTGAACGCACTCCATGTAGAGAAGTCGCACTCATGGTTTTGGTACCACAGGCTTGCGACGTCTTTGAGATAGAACGACACATTCTGTAATTTCGACGGATCGTCCCACTTATTGTGGCCGCTCACCTTTTCAAACGTCGCCAGCCAATCTTCCACATCGTGGTCATCTGTACCACTAAAGAAGGGAGGGTCTCGCTGTCGTAGCGCGCCAGTTACGAAGACCTGCGGAGATGGGACGGCAGCTTCTTGGGTGACTTCGTCAGGCATTGTCGGGGCAGGTGGTAGTGTCTGACTTCGGAGTTCCAGGTTTGCAGACCCAGCACCTCCACCAATATGGAAGCGGGTTTATTAACGTTGGACGTCAGGCGGAAGGGTTGCACGACGGGCACAAAAACAGTCTCAGCCGGCGTCAACAGCTCGCGATCTGCGATCGCACCTCTAGCCAAGGCAGTGTCCCACTGCTGCGTGCGTTGCTTCATCCCCACTACAATATATTCGTACCCTTCCATGCAAATTTTGGTACATACCAAGTGAACGAGATGCGAGTTTTCGGCAGATCTTGTTCTTGCGCGTGATTACGATGACATACATGACATTAGACGCCGAGGGCGCGGGCTCCTAAAGTGCTTTCCACTTAAAGAAAAAAGAATGACGAGTGTTTTTCGTCACCCGCCGGGGTGGCTCAGTCAGCTAAGGCGTTGCGCTGCTGAGCACGAGTTCGCGGGATCGAATCCCGGCCCCGGCGGCCGAATTTCGATGGAGGCGAAATGCGAAAACGCCCGTGTGCTTGCGTTGTAGTGCACGTTAAAGTACCCCAGGTGGTCAAAATTAATCCGGAGCCCTCCACTACGGCGTGCCTCATAATTAGAACAGGTTTTGGCACGTAAAACCCCAGAAAGAAGAAGAAGAAGTGTTTTTCGTCGCGTGATGTACAATGATCTAGGTCAAATTCGTCGCGCAATTATTTAGGTCAAAGCAGTGGAAAGGTTTTGAGAAAGTTTATGGAAGGAATAATAGAAAAGTAATTTCATATATATCGGAACTAATCTGACTTTATATCCAGGGGGAATAGCTTACAAGCTTACATAATCGCTTTTGAGGTGATTGTGGGACGAAGTGAAGCAGGTGTGCAATATAAGGCATTTCAGGAGCATACCACAGTTGTCCCAGCACCTCGCCACTCTGCCAAACGGGTTGGTAAGCAGTTATCGGTAAACAACACAAAGCCAGACCCTCGCAGCACACCGTCACGCGCTCACCTGAAAGTTCCATATAAGCACGCTGCCGTCGATAGAGCACGACGCGAGTGCCGTGCCCAGCGGGAGAACTGCACCGCGTTCACGTCGTGCTTGTGGCCGACGAGGGGTGATGCGGACGACTCCGTGAATGAGCCCGTAATCCATTTAAGCAGGTAATTGCTCTGGGCTACTGTAACTACAATTGTTGTTCTCGGAAAGAGCTCAAGTGCAGACATTTCGGAAAGCTAGTTTCCCGTGCAAAAGACCCCGATAATCGCAAAAATATTGGTGGAATATTGTGGCACACGCAAGTGTACCGAGTTTTGGCAACTCATGCTTCATGCAGCTTGAAATATTTTATTTTACCTGAATATCATATGATGAGAAAGACAATCCAAAACTTCACCCTTTTTCTTCTGGACTGAACACATTCTCTCAACCCCAATTCAACTCGTTAATTCTATTTCATGAAACGGATCAGAGCAACTTGTTATAGTCATTTCGAGGCCTAACAGACGTGCATCAATACTCTATGCATTTTCACCTTAGGTTTCAATGAAATTATTCTATAAGCAAGCAATTAAAGCTTTACTTATTTGCCAAAAATCCTCAGACGAGCGAGTTTCGAGAAATCAGCAAGGCTCACTGTCAACAACACAAGAGTGAGAGGCATTGCAAGTAAGTACTCCAGGCTGCAAATTTTAGGAGTAATAAATAATCTTGCTGCATACTTATCAATTCGCCCAAAGTTCCTCTCCGAAAAAAAGAACACATACAATTAGGCGAACAGCTCCTGATGTGCCCTTAGGGTCATTAGTATTTATCAAATGTAATCGAGTATTCTCCAAAGGCAATGTTAAATCACAAATCTTTACGTAATATTTGAAACCCGGTGGCGCTGACACTTGTACAAAATATGTACACTGGTTATTTTGATCGTGCGATCTCTTCTTTGATAATGTTAAAATAATTGTATCTCAATTTCAGTGTTTGATAGCACTGGTAAGCCGGAGAGTGGTATCCTGACCGGAGGACGTACTTTTTTGGGCATGTATTCCGAGTGCATCGAAGCGCTGCCGCAAGCTGCCCCATTGGCTGCTGCAGAGGACTACTCACAACCCATGCCCGCGTTCACCAGCACCTACTGCTTATCTTCAGTGCGCCTAGACTCCGAACAGCGCACACAGAAACAGGTGTGTAGTCCGTCCCGCCTTATTGCTTTTCTAGAATTTGTGGAAGATCCTGCTAATAATCGCCGCTGACCGAGCCCTTATTGGGACGCGTTTCTAGTTGAAAATTTTTGTTTCATCTAAGGCAGCGCATTTGTTATTTATGTATTGAATAATTCCATCTTACACCTCATGGCTGCCATATTTAGTGTGGGAAGTGTAGCTGGGCAATGCTGAACGGATACAGGGTGTTTGTGTTTTGGACCACAAAAAAAAACTATTTCTGGCATTTCACGTGCGAAAACCACTATCGCATTATGGGGCATGCCGTCGTGGGGGACCCCGCTGCAATTTTGGCCACCTGAGGTTCTTTAACGCCCACCAAATACACGCTACGTGGGCTTTTTCGCATTTCACCCGTATCCATACGCGGCCAATGCCACCGGAATTTGATCCCCAGCCTTAGGGATTAGCGCCGCAACGCAAAGGCCACTATACCACCATGGCGGCTTGATCCCCTAATATCACGAGTATTTTTTTTGCTGTCTTCAGTTCATGATTATTTTGTGAAACTACGTTATTGTGTACAGGAAGCGCATTTCCGTCTGGCTGCCAGCAGCACAAAAACATAAACAAAAAAAACGCCTCTACTACATGCATGGCCGTAGACGTGTACGATTGAGTGCATAAATAGGGAACAGACCACCACAAGTGGTGTTTAGAAATAAGGTCTCGCTAACTAATGTTACAGAGGAATATCGCTAAAACGAACACTACTTACTCTTCGAAGATATATAGATATCGATCGAGGCAGGAAAATGTCGTATATGCACTGAAACGACGACGCTTATAGAGTTCGCACTGCTGTCATTTTGAATGCGTTATCTTTGAAGCTTCCACATATTCACAGCGTCGCGTTAAGTGCGACTAGAACCAACCGGGAATGTTATGTGCGAGTTATTTCAAGGGTCCTACAAGACCTGCATTAGAGACCGCCTTTATATTTTAAAGACAAAACGCTGCACACAAACTGTTACATCTGCGGACTGGGCATCGGTAACGCCGCCCCAGTAGTAACGAGGCCGTATAGTGCAATGCAGAAAGCTGAAGTTAATTGCGTGCTCTAGAATTAATAGAAAACGCAAATGGGAGAGGGTAGATGTGATAAATAAGAAAAGAAGAGGCGAGTGAGCACATATGGTGTCAGGTGTGCCGGAGAACTCAGCATTGCAGCAAAAACACTCAGTAAACTGCAGCCACCGCAAATATCCCCTCCTATTTCTCGGCGCATCTTTCCTATGCGCGGAGACACTCACCCTCTATCACACCTGCCCAAAGCAAAGGGCAGTTGTAATTGTGGCGAATCGATAAGATGCAGCAGTAGGATGCTGCGGTACCTTACCCTAAGTCGACGATACGCTCCAGCCAGTCGAGCCAGCTCGCCGGGCAGGAGGAGTTGCTGGCGCCCTGGACCAGGCGTTCCAACCTTGTAGAATCCGAGATTAATCGGCTTTCATGTGAGAAATACAGGTGTGATAAGTTTGGTGATGTGAGCCATATATCCTTAGGAATTGACACGGTAGTCAGGTGCTTTGTACGGACAACACAGACAATATTACGAAGACGCGATAATTTACACACTCTACAAACAGTTGAACAATGATAAGCGTAATAGTCTGAAATGTATCGAATTTCTAATGCGCAAAGACACATAGCCCACACATAGACCGCGCAACTCCCTGTCGTGTTGTCGTCGTTGCCGTAGCGTTTGTCGTTGTGGGCGCAGTCAGGAGTCGAAAACCTTCAAAGGTAGGTTGTACCAGACCATCACGTGGCAGCAGTAATAGAACTATACAGCCGCCCAGCAGAACACCGGGTCACTGCAGTGCAGGTTAATGGCTAGCCAGCCACTGTTACCGCGATGTGCCGGCACTTCGGATTACCTCGTTGCCTCCTTGGTGCCAGGCCGCGAAAACCGCTCATCCAGCAGGCCCCCAGATCAAATACGGCAGCAGCAGGCAGCCGGTCGCCGGGTGAGCAGCAAGCGCAGAGCGGAACACCGGCCTCACCAGGTCCTCATGGCCGCAGGACACCCGGTCGAAGAAAGACGCGACTCGAACCGCTGGTCAACGAGCTGTCATCCAAACCGTTACACGCTCCATTCGCTCTCGAGCAGCATGCAACTGTCGCTCTCGTGGCCACGCATTTCCTCTTCCTGGTGTAACGGCCCCACAATTCACATCCTAATTTCCGTTCCTACTTCGCCTCGTCGGGGCTACACAATCCACATCATCAGAACTACTCCCGGCTTAAGAAAGTTGTCTGCAACCATTCTAATCTAGGACAGGCGGAGAGTAGACAGGAGTACAGGCGCGTTTGGATTGTTCAGAGTTCCCATTGGTTCAAATGTTCGTTCTTCTACAGAGTATGAAATGCAGAAGCACCACAATAAGTTTAGTACATGGCTTAAACAGTTCGTATTTAAAAATGTATTCAGAATTCTTTCTAGGGTTAAGAATTTGTAGAATTCTTTCTAAAGTTATTTCTAGAGTCCTTTGTAGACCCCTGATGAGCAGGCGTTAATTCCCGCTCCTCGTCTTTCTTCAACCTATTAATACAGAAGACCTTGGTCACCTTAATCCATTGCGTAATCAACGTCATTCCTGACTTCAGCGACCTTAAATGGGGCTTTCCACCGAATCAGAAGCTTATTCGAGTCGGTAGGCAAGATAATCCGAACTTTTGTCATCTCTTACAATCATAGTAAAGCTTCTGCCTTTTATGTGATTTATAAAACTCCTCGTGAGCGAGGTAACATCTTTCTTCGAGTCGTCGGTTTCGAAATTCCACAAGAAAGGTGTACGTTGTTCGCTCCTCCTCATCAAATGTCATCGTTCGTCCACAGCTCTTTCAAAACACTCAAAGGTCCACGCATGTGTTTGACATAGATTAACACAAACGACGAAGAGCCCAAACTGGCTTGTGGTACTTCGCGATAGGCGAAGAGAAGTGGGGCAATGTAGCAATCCCTTGTCCGTGGCTCCTCGCGGCACATTCTGTCGAGCGTGGCCTTCAGCATGCCGTTGAACTTTTCGACTAAGCCATTAGGCATGACATGTTATGGAGCCGTAAGAAAAAAAAACTTGACAGAGAGTAGTCGGCCCACTTTCTTCGCGAATTCCGACGTAAAACTTCTACGTTGATCGGTAACAACTTCTCGGGGCATGTCCACTTTGGAAAATATTTCAAGTAGGGCATCTGGGATACTAACAGCGTTGATGTTGGGAAGTGCTACTGCATCACAATAGAGAGTAGCAAACTCAATTAGGGTAAGCGCATAAAGATTTCCTTTATCTGATCGGGGAGATACGGGCCGATCAGGTAAACAGCTCTCTGGAATGGTGCCCGTATGAGAGGCATGCTGCCCAATGAAGCAATTCCGACTTTTCCTCTTGGCGCGACTTGCAAACCGTTCACAGGACTTGACAAACCGTTTGATATCTTCATGCATCCCTGGCCAGTAGAAATCTCTGATAATACGATCTGTAGTACATCGGGTGACCAGCCATGGTGCTGTCGTGAACAACTTTCAATCTTGTCGAAGTGTGGGTGGCACGGCGATTACTTGGTTTCTTCCTTTAGAAAGAAGGTAATGGTGCTACAGTAGACCCGACTCTTAAGAAAAATGGTACGTAGTGTGCTTCCTAAATAAAACGGCTTGCTAATACTATTAAAGCAGATCTTAAGACTTGGAACTTCTTTCTTTTTCTCGACAAGCTAACCTCGTGCAACTTCGAACGAACAAATTAGCGGGGCTTTCTTCATAGTCAGAATTTTCCCCTGCGTCCTGGCGACGGCAGAAACCAAGGTTGACTTTTCCCTCCATGCCGTAAATTAGCTCGAATCAGTTCTTTTGGGAGACACTTCGTCACGGTAATTCCAAGCAGGGTCTGGCTCCTGTGGCTCCTTGACTCCTGGTCGTACAGGGGATTACTCCTGTATAAAGCATTTACGTCCCCAACGAAGTAGGGCATGTGTATTTGTATGTTTGCTTTGGGCAATTCCCAGGCATTCCCATCCAAAATCAAAACAGCATTCTTTCTAGGGTTGAGAATTTGTAGAATTCTTTCTGAAGTTGTTTCTACAATTATTTGTAGACACTAGAGGAGCCGACGCTAATTCCCGCTCCTCCAGTTTCTTCAACCTATTATTATGAAAGACCTTGTTCTTTTCACCTAACTCACCTCAAGCTTGCGATTTGCCCGCTCAGGTATCAATCGGGTACGAAATCACGCCGTACAATGGCTGTGTTGCTGCCCGTGTCTCTCAAGACGTGCGCTACTTGTCCAAGCACCCGTCCTTCGACGACTGGCAAGTTGTCAACTAAGAACATGGGTGGATCTACCATGGCGCAAGACACAGACTTGTGTTTAATATGATTCTTGCAGCCGTCCGCATTTCTTGCATGTCGCGGACTCTTTCGGTGCGTTACGACAATCAAGAGCCCTATGCGCTATGTCCTTTCCGGTGACAAAGCAAGGAATTCGTCTGTTGTTTGTTCTGTGGTACAAGAGCCGGTTTTTTCACATCTTTTAGGTCCTCTGTGACTCTTCCAATGTAGGTAAAGCCCTGGGCTTCGAGAAAGCAGTCTGTGGAGTCTGAAAGGGATACAAGGTCTTTTAATTCCCACTCCTTGAGGAATTACGGCCAGCTTCGGTTGAAAGAAACGTAAGAATTTCTCAGCTAGAACATGATTCCGAATACTGCCAAACGTTTTAGGAACATTAGCCATGTCGATGCAGTTGTTAAAGTATCTCGAGCTCGGCTAACTGCTTTCCTGCATTACCATCTTCTGGCCGGGTTTGACGAAATTTATCTTTACATCTCTGGGCTGTCAATCTGAAGTACTGAAGTAGTGATTTGCTCACTTTCTTGTAGTCTACGCGAGTCCTCAGCAGTTGTACACCCAATGAAAGCGTGTTGCTCGTCAGTTAAACACTATCTCAGTGCGACATCCCATTTATTCCTTGACCAGCCTTGTCTAGTATTCACGCGCTCAAACCTCTGTAAATATGCATGGAGATCATTGCGTCGCTCGTCGAACAGCGGCAATAACTTTTGGAGATGGAGGCATGATGTGTTCGCTGACGTTCCGAGTGCTGTCGCGGCAGATGGCTCACCCTGAGCCCCTTTTTGAAGCTTGAGCTTCAGCTGCAGGATTTTATCTGCCTCTCGTCGACTAACCGATGCCTGTCGTCGGCTAACAGCTGCGTTTCTGCTCCTTCTTTGGCTTCTCTCTCAGTTCGTCCCTCTGCCTAGCCTGTTCTCGCTCAATCCACACTCGAAGTTCAGTTCCAGAAAAGCCTAACTGCGCGGCCACAGCCAGTAACATATATAATCGTTCATCATGTGTTGTGTGCACGCACCTGAATGCTGGTTTCCGCGCTGGCGATGTTACTAGTGGATCCTGGCAGGCCCGCCAGCTTCTGATAAGGTAGATGATGTGGGCCCATGAGCTTTAAGAACGGACATGGTAGTCAGGTGCTTTGTATAGGCAACACTGACTATATTACACCGACGCGATAACTTACCCACTCTACAAACAGTTGAACAATGATGAGTGTAATAGTCCGGTATCGAATTCCTAATGCGCCTAAGCACACATCGACCATCCTACTCGGCGGTGTGTCGACGTCGTTTCCGTGGCGGTTGTAGTCGCGGGTGCTCTGCGAGGCCGTCGGGAGTCCAGCACTTCCCGAGGTGGCTGGTACCAGACCGTGATGTGGCAGCAGCTGTTGATTTGTACAGCAGGTCAGCGGAACAGCAGGCCACTGCCGTGCACTTGAGTGGCTAGCCAGCCACTGTTGCCACGAGCACATCGGATCACCTGGTCCGTAGGCGGGTGCCTCCTTGGCCCCAGGCCGCGAACACCGCTGGCGACCAGGCCCTCAGATCAAATACCAAAAGGCCGCTGGTAGCCGGGTGAGCAGCAAGCGCAGAGCGGGACATCGGACTCACCAGGGCTTCATGGCTGCCGAACACCCCGTTGAAGAAACCCGCAACTCTATCAGCCAGTCAAAAAGCTGCCGTCCGAATAGTTTCACCCTCCTTCGCTCGCGAGCCGCGCGCCACTCTCCCATTTTTATTGCGATAAAGACTTGTTGTTAAGGCATAATGCTTGACGTGTATATGTGCATTATATGTGTGCTGTGTGGCCTGGGTTGTGTATGAATTGAAGCAGTGTTTTGGGGAATCTGTTATCATGTATCCAGCGGTCATAGCTGGTTGTAACACTGTAGCTGAGGCCGCCTTGCAGTAGGAGACGCGAGCGTTCCGATTGTAAGCCTGTACATGTCCGTAATAGGTGGTATGCATCTGCTTCCATCACAGTGACGGAGCAGTATGGACACGTTGCACCCATTGGTAAATGCGACCAGTTAAACACCTTGGCATAACAGCCGGTGTAAGGGCCACCCCGGCCCAAAGCCTCCTAAGCACAACTTCCTCTGCCATAGTAAGGTGTAGGGGGAGGGAGCAGACATACGGGGGGATAAGAGCGCATGTGTTCTGCCGGAGAAAATTTTGATGGGCTCGGAGCGAGTTGAGGGGTTGAGGTGGGAGGGGAATAGACGGAAGATCTGGATTACGAGGGCAATGTGCCTGCTGGTCAGCAGCAATGTTGTGAGGGTTGGCTGCATGGCCTTGAAGCCAGTGTACATTTGCAGAAGTAGCTGTTTTCCAATTCATAATGTGTATTGTCTCGCATACTTCCATCTCCTTGTCAACCTTCTTGAGTTCCTGAATAGCCGCCAAAGAATCAGTGAAGATATCTAGTTGTTTGATTGTAGGCAGCTTAGATGTGGCATATTGCACGGCGTCGTGGATGACTTGGAGTTCCATTACTAGAGCGCTGGCTTTCGTAGAAAAATAACGCTGGTGTCCGCTGATGAAATTATGCGTAGTACTGAGGAATGATGTCCTCCCGCTGTCTGGGAGAATAGGAGCATCCGTATAGACTTTGCAAGAGTTAGCGCATAATACACCGATGATATTGTGTTCGTCAATAATACCTGTTGTATCGCTACGTCGTAACTTCGTTGGCTTATTAGTTGTGATGCTGGTGAATTCCTAGAGAGGCATTGGATACAGCTGATTGTCAACCCGAGAGCCGCGTTGAAAATGAGCATGCCGCGCAGCGACAGCCGGGACAAGTTGCTGTTTTATTTCACGTGCTTTTTCGCGTTGCAAAATTAGCTCTGCAATTGTGTTGAGCTGGGCATGTTCATGTAAGATTAGTATCGGAATGATGCGGGGCAGTGCTGCTATTTTGCGCATAGCATCGCGATTAATCGTCTCCAACTGTGCCAACTGTGCAAAAGTCAGCCCTTGAAATTGTGTCTGATATAAAATTCGTGGCTGCAAGACTGCACGTACTAGCCGTCGAGCTACGTCAGTACGAGCTCCAGCTGTTATTGCTGTAACGCGACAAATAAGGTGAAGTGTTTTTGTCGAACTCTGTCTGATTTTACGGAGCAGTGTGACCACTGCCGGAGCGGTGAATATCGAGACCCAGTATGCGGACCTCAGAAGCCTCAAGGATGTTACTGCACCGAGTCTAAATGTAAAGAGGTGCTGCGCGATTCTTGTGCGTCCTTTCTTGTTTGCCGCCACAACATAGCTTTATTTTTGGGCGTAAATGTCCAACCCAGCTTTCCGAGCGCAGTTGTGCAGAACATCAAGGGCTTCTTGAAGCTGTTGAGTTTGTCGAGATACATCGTCATGCACGGACCACAAAGTGACGTCATCCGCATAGATTAAAAACTTCACGTCTGGAATCCGGTGTAGTTGCCCGGCTAGAGGTATTAGAGCAACGTTCAACAGAAGAGGAGGAAAAGGCGGACCTTGTGGGACTCCTCTGTTCGATGTGAAGCATCCGTCTTACCTTCCATCTAATCTAATTGCGAACGTGCGATTCTGAGGAACTGAGTAGTCAAATATTATGACCCGCGGTGGAAGTACCAGTTCGATGAGGCTGGTAATAATGATTTCGTGGTCCATATTGTCATAAGCTTTCGAGATGTCTGTTGCTACTACCGTGCGCACAGCGTGACTGTGTGGTGAAATCTGTAAAACATCATCTGATAAGATAGAAAGTCCGTCTTCAGTTCCCAAGTAAGGACGGAATCCAATTTGAGCAGGATGATATTTATCACGGCGTTCAAGCCACCAGGAAACACGTGTGGCCAGCATCTTTTCAGAGAGCTTGGAGACAGTTGAAGTTAGTTAAATTGGGTGTAAAGACTGCAGGTTATTTGGAGACTTTCCTTGGTTTGGAATCGGGACAACAGTTGAATGCTTCCAATCATGTGGAACGTTTCCAGACTCCCATACTTTATTAATAGCCTGAAGAAATGCGGCAAGAGCTGCTATTTCCATGTTCTGAAAACATCATAAGGAATACCATCGGGACCATGCGTTGTTCGTTTCTTCGAATGTTCAATCGCTGAAATTAGTTAGGCCATGTTGAAAGGGCTGGACATTTCAGATTTGGCAGTTGTGTCAGAATAATCAAATTTCGGGGCAGTTTATAGGTGACGCACGATCGTACTTCGGGAGAAACGCTCTAGCTGCATGTTCTGCAAATTCATGTGGAGAATTCTGCATCGGTAACCTAACGCTCGCTGCAGAGTCAGGTTGCTTATGACCGCGTTACATTGACGGGAACGTATACGACAAAGTGCTGTGTTTCCAATGCCAGATCCAAGGTTCTCGCACCAATCATACCATCGTCGTCGAGAAAGTTGATTTTCGTGCCGATGCGCCTTAGCCGCTATATGGTTAGCACGTGCACAGCTACCTGGTACATCGGGATTCCTCGACGCAGACACTTCTCCCTGACGTCGCTTTGCCGAAAGTTGCAAAGGAGCGAGATCCGGTTGAAATTGTTCCTCGTCAACTTTGGTTCCAGTGGTGTTACTCCGGAGCAGTTCTTGCAAAGCAGGACGAAATCCCGATGGCTCTGAAGGTACTTTATGAATCGATGATTCCCGAAACTTATCCCAATTCGGGACTGTTACTCGTCGTCAAATTTTCTTTATGCACGTTTTGTGCACACCAATCATTATTGGTATATGATCCCTGCCCTGTGTATCTAGTTCGACCCGCCGCTGCGGCATTGCAGGACCCACCCACCACGTGAAGTCTGGAGCAAGTGTTCTAGATACTCCGGGTTCAGCACAAGTAGACACAGCGTGATGGTTCAACAGTGTAAAAGTGGCATCGCTCATGATGTTTTTAACTGCACTTCTTTTTCGGGAATTGTACTTGTATCCCCAATCTGTATGTGGAGCATTGAAGTCTCCACCCACGAGAATAGGAATTCACGAGCACGTAGCCCATAGATGGGCTATCCACTCCAAGTTCAAACGCGTGGGCTGTTGTCTGGCGGAGAATAACACTATAATGACAGGAGTCTTCAATGGTCGTGTCAGGACCCCGACAACTTCTTGATTACCACTACACCATGGCTCCAGATCAATCACTGTGTGAGCAATATGCGATGATACATATTCTGCAGCTTTTCCCGGAGCTGTAGTCATTGTAGTAGCACGGTCTATCTGTAATAGATGGGTTATGATACTCATTAAAATTGGACAGGGACCATAGCTTATTGTGATCTCGAGTAAGCAGTGCCCATACATGTAGCTTATTGTATTTAAGCTTAGTTTTAATTTCTCCTAACTTGGAGCTTAGGCCACGACAATTCCACTGTAGAATTCCATCCTGTGACAGCTGCTGCAGAGAATTCGCCATCATGCAGGCAATCCTGAATGAGCAATGTTAGTTGAGCAAGTTGATGTAAAACTGCTATCCAAACAGCTTGGTTTACCTGTTGTGCCGGACGGGATCCACGCGTAACAGTGGCATTCGCACTGGTTGATGCGTTACGTGTTGGTCCTGTTTTCTGACACCACAGAATTACCAATTGTTTATGTTCGCGTAATTGCTCAATCTATCTGGCCAGTGCGTCTATCCGAACGTCAATGTCATCATGGTCATGATGTGACAGATACAGAGGTTCCAGTAATTTCTGTTTCTTTGTCTGCGACTACTTGCCACGTATAAGAGCAGAAGAATACAGTTGTGTTTCCGGGGCTTCTGCTTCTTCTGCCATGAGCATTTCTGGCTCTTCTGTGAGAACCTCATAACGATTGTGAGTTGTTACTATACTCGTTTTTGGTATAGCTTTTCGTATCCGCGCTGCGGCCTTCTGTTTAGTCGGGCAATTCGCGCTTGTCATATCGTGATCATCTGATTTAGATAAGCCACATCGATATCGTGGCTGGCCTTCTGGTGTGAGCTTTTCTAGGTCAATAGTACGCTGTGGGCAAAATGCCTGCATATGTCCACGTAGAAAGGAGCGGTAGCAGAATATTGCCCGAGGGAGGTAGGGTTTAGATGGCAATGTACAACCATAGTGCTAAAACCGTTCTGGAATACACTGGGGGCCCTGTAGCGTCACTGAGAAAGTACGGCTTTTGCCCATGAGTCTGGCCGCGAGCACCCTGTGTGTCGTGGTCGTGAATTCACGACTTATTATCTCAGGGGTGTCTTCTGGGTCAATGTCATAGACACCACACATCTATATATTAGGCCCCGATGCAAAGTAGCACTGCACAGGTAGGTGCTGATCTTCTTTCAACGGGATAGATGTTAAAGTGCACATTTTCTGCACATCACAGAGAGATGCCAAGTGCAGAGTGATCGAGTTGGTAATTTATATGCTGCCAACCCTTTGTATCCAGCGGTTTCAAGAGATTGGTCGATGACCCTTTGGACATATTTTGTGGCTACTGAAGTTATGTCGTAGCATGAAAGGGGGCGTATATGAACTCGATAGCATTGAGAACGGGTAGGCGTTGCGTAAGACTGAGAGGGAGCGGGCGTAGAGGGTGGCGTGGAGGAATTATCTGGGGTGGCCCTTACCTTTTTCTCCGGTTACTCCGGTGCGATGGCGTCTTGTTGAAGCAAGTTGACAGGGGGACCTCGCTTGGCTGGATTCGCCGAACCGCCAGAGGGCTGCACGTCCATAGGGTCACCAGTGTCCGTCGACACGATTGCGGATAGGTTCATATTCACATCACGAAGTCGACTGTCCTTCGGTGTTGCATATTGTGTCTTCAAGCTATCGGTTGCACATTGCTGCTGCATAGTTGGCATGGATGTTGTCACACGCAGCAGTCCACTGAAAGGTACAAATGAGCAGCTCAGACCTGCCACAAACACTTCTTTGGGCGAGTGCGACAGCGCGGCCGCACCATGCCTAAGCGCCAGCCGTCCCGCTATCACTCTCGTGGCTTAGAAGCGTGAATTGCTGGGCTCGTTAGCTGATGTTTTAAAGCGACAAAAAAAACAGCGAATACCATATGTGTTTCATGGACGCACTGAAGAAAATTACTCGCACGTTATGCAGCAAAGTGTTTCGGAGCGGGTGGATCGGCTAAAAGCTGCCGGTTTCCCTTCGTCAGTGCTGTTGACGGTAGGTAATACTTTGGCAAGAAAAATGAAGAAAGCATGTGAGAATTCAGATCGCCCATTAGAAGAGACAAGAAGCATTCAGGTGATCCCCTACTGGCATAAAATTTCCCACGAGCTGACAAGTGTGTTCCAAAAATTCGGTGTTAAGACCTTTGCGCCCGCATCTCTGGCTGTGGACAAGATTCAGCCTGCAAAACCAAGCACCAAACCGAGTTCACTAAGGGCGCGGTGGGGGTGGTTTACTCAATCCTCATGGTTTGTGGGAACACCACGTAGGAAAGCACATATCGGCCAGACGGGGCAGTGCTTAAATGTACGACGCCTCGGGGAACACGACAACACGCTGCGATCGGGCACAGCGAGCAAGGCCAGATGCTCCATTTCCCGGGCGACCTCTCTACATTTTCCAATCATTAAACTACTTCTTGTGGCTTTCCATGTGAAAGATTGTAACCGCTGTTCGATTTTGTTTCGCAACGCAACCATCATCAGCAGGGGGAAATCCAAGCATGAGCGCGAATTGGTTGAAGCGTTTTATAAAAAAAGGAACGAGCGGGTTTGCATAAGCGGCTTATCCGTGCTCATCACAGAGAAAGAATGGCGGTATTTATCAGGGTTTGCTTGACTTCTACAATGTGTCTGATTGGTTTCCTTCTTCTGTATATCTGCTTGCGGACGAAACGCGGTGTTCAAAAGTACATGATTGCATCAGCAAATGAGTCGTAAATCCAGCGACTGTGTGTGTGTATATCTATTAGCTTTCTGCGTTTTTTTTCGCTTTAGTATCACTGTCATGGCCACGCGTTTCCTTTTCTTCGCATCACGGCCACACAATATACATCACAACAGGTTTTATTACGATAGCAATTATGTGGTCACTCCAAAGCAGATTTCTGCCGTCGCCGTCGCCGTGAGGTTATGTATGACGTCAACGGCTATGAAATCTTCGCCGTGCTCTGGACGCTGTATGTGCGAGTGAAAGGGCGCGAGGGACGCGTGCTTTCACGGAGAGCGAAGGCAGGTCGAGCAAACGCGCGTTCTGCATAGTGCTCCCCGAAGGGCTGCAGAAGTAATCGTCTCTTTCCGCCTTTACAATCACCATATATATATATATATATATATATATATATATATATATATATATATATATATATATATATTCTTCCGCGCGACGGAAGAAGTCGGGTTTGCTCTCTCTCTCTCTCTATATATATATATATATATATATATATATAGAGAGAGAGAGAGAGAGAGAGAGAGAGAGAGAGAGCAAACCCGACTTCTCCCGTCGCGCGAAAGGCCGTGGGGGACGGGAGGGAGGCAGGGACAGAGCGGAGGCGACGTTTAGCTGCGAAACGAAATGCTTATATATATAAAAACGTTGCGAGGCGAGGCGACGCTGCTCGACGAGTTTTCCGTTCTGATCTCGTCGAAAACCTCCGAGCCACCCCCAGAGGCCCTGGCAACAATCATCAACGCCGTGCGCGTTTGGTGCGAACGCGGGCAAAACACCGACGTCGTCGACAACAGTTCTGCGCGTTGCTGGTCTGCTGCATGTCCAAGTTTATACAGCTGATAAAACTACTATCCTTACTCCCTATAGCTCTCTACTAATTTGCTATCGCAATTGATCCTTCGCCTTTCGGGTGAAACTGCGACAAATTTTTTCAATCAGTCCTGGTAGGTAGAAGAAACAGCGCCCTGGTAGCTACCAGGCGTTTCACAACGCTGACGTGATGAGCAGCGTCGCCAGTGGCGTCGCAGGCGTCGCACCTCGATGGTGCACGAGATGAAACCACCGGTAAATCTTCGGATCAATCAGCGCCCAGAAACAAATCGGGGTAACTTGCACTAGTGGCGCAAGGCTAAAGACACAGCCGAGCTGATGGGTTCCTAGCTGGTCATCGCATACAAAGTGTACAAGCAATTCGTAGTCCGTGGCATCGGGGAACGCCTCGCGAAGCACTTGCAGTCCGAGCACACGTAGTGGGGCGAAAGCTATGCACAGTCTACGGGCGGCGCGAAGCAGACGAAACGCCGGGATGACGTCACGGCGCATGCGAAGTAGCGCGCAGCTGCACGGCCGGGCTCGACTGGCGCGTGCGCTCGCTTCTTACGGCCTTCGCATCGGGGCTAGTTCATGCCTATCGCCGCTGCTTGGAGGGGGGCGCTGCGACCCCACATTTAAAACGTTGCGAGGTAATACCCATAGTGAAGCAATATAAGTACCTCGGCGTACACATAAACGAAGGAAAGAATTACTCAATCAACCACCAAGATAATCTGAAAATAAAGGGGAAGCGGAATGCAGCATTAATGAAACACAGAGCACTGTGGGGCCACAATAAGTATGAGGTGGTGCGTGGAATCTGGAAAGGAGTTATGGTGCCAGCGCTAACATTCGCAAATGCCATTATATGCTTAAAATCGGATATATTGGCGGGTTTGGAAGTTAACCAAAGATCAGTAGGCCGGTTGGCTTTGGGAGCACACGGTAATACGACAAATGAGGCAGTGCATGGAGACATGGGTTGGGCCTCTTTTGAAGTCAGAGAAGCACAAAGCAAAATTAGTTTTGAAGAAAGGCTCAGGAACATGGATGAAAATAAATGGGCAGCTAAAGTGCACAAGTATCTCTACATGAAAAGCGTGGACACAGAATGGAGGAAGAGGTCAAGGAAGTTGGCAACCAAGTACAGGATAATCGAAACTGTAAATAGACAACCAGGGGTCATCAGAAAGAAAGTGAGAGAAATAGAGACCGTGAATTGGATGCAAAGAATGGAAACGAAAGGACAATGGAGATTTACAAGAATGAGAAGAAAGAAATTAGAAGGGAAACTCTGTACGATAACACAAAGGGCAGTGCCTTGCTATTTGAGGCTCGAGCCGGTTGCCTAAGGACGAAAACATATCGGAATAAATATTCGGAATTAGATGAGACATGTGTATGCTGCAGTAAAGATCCAGAGACCACTCAGCACATCCTAATGGAATGCGACGGGATCCACCCAGCGAGAACCGTAGGTAACGTGCAACTCCCAGAAGCGCTTGGGTTTAAAGTGGAAGGAAACATAAACAGATCAGCCGTAGAGATCAGCAAGAGACGATTAGAGTACTTGTGGAAAAAAAGTAGGGAAAAGATGGATGCGACCTGATCTCTTAAAATCATAGGCAGCGGTACAAGGTAAATTTTTGAAAAAGAAAAATAATGATAGGTATACAAAAATGCAAGATAAAGAACATGTATAGTATACCTGATTAAATCAAGCAGGCTAGGTGACTATTTGTCGCCGCCCCGTTTCAAAGGGGATGCCAATAAATCATCATCATCATCATCATCATCATCATCATAACATTGCTCTGCTGTTCCCAGCCGATCTGTGCAGCGCGCGCAACGCTGGAAGATTGGGTCGGGCGCGCTTCTTACCTCACCGTGCATTCAAGAACAAGTCGCCTAATTGTAGAGGACGCGTAAATGGTTCATCTAGGCTTCTTATAAATGGATGCAGTGTAACCGTATTAATGCATCGAGCTTCTTTAAATTCACTGGGGATGCATGCGCCGGGAGAACAGCTCTCCGCCATCAAATGCATTTTGAGGAATGAAAATAAATATTTATTGCTCATATGTACTTACAATGATTGCCATACTTTCAGGCGAAAACTCTTGCGGACACAGTAGCTCACAAATGTGTCTTATTCACAATTACAATCTAAAGTGTTTCCTTGGCCGCTTGTGTACAGAGGCCGAAGGCTTGTCGTTTTCGTCAGTCAGTTGGTTTGACTGATTTAGACGGAGTATTCTCAGAAACTTCTCGGAAATTAGATTTGCGGATCGTATCGCATAACTGTCGTCAACACCTTCAGGGCAGCTCAAGATGGGAGCGCTTTGTATACTAGGGCTGGACTGCTCTTTCGAGTACTTCTAGTACACTCCTGCGTGGTAGGTGTTCGGAGGCTTTCTCGAAAAAGAAAACGCTATTATTTATTTATTTGTTTTTATTTTATAAATACTGCAATCACCATGCCGTGATTTTAGCAGGGTGGTACAAGCATAACGAATACATTGGTATGTACAGAAAATGCACAGGTTAATAAAAAAACCGTTATTTGAATGAATACAAAACGTACAGGTTGGGCACACGCAACGTTACACCAAAGAAGTAAAACACTGTCACTGGAAACATGGCACAAACAAAATAATGTCACCGTAAACATGATAAAAAAAGTTAATGTTGGCGCAGAGACGACGTCATTTTTTAGCTGGTTCCAGTCCACTATTGTACGCGGAAAAAAAGAATGCTTAAAAGAGTTGCTGCGTGAGGAAAAAGGAGTTATAGTGAAATTATGTATTTGCCGAGTAGCGTATCCGGAGGAGAAGGCTACGATCTTTGCTATGTCCATCTTATAATTCCCCTTTATTAGTTGACGCTATGTTGTCCAAAAGCGCTAGAAACTCGGGCTAGAAACTCGATCATTGCTTGGGAACTGGTGAAAAGAAACACCGGGTGTTTTCCCGGAACGGGTCTTGCAATACGGAAGACAGCAATACACCATCACACAGCAGTTATATACCGATGTGAAATGAACGGCGCCAAGTCTTGGCTGTGGCAGCGCGTACTAAAGGCTGTACGACCGTCTTCAGGAGCCCACAAATCACTGCATACTGAACAACACTGACAGATCACCGAATAAAATGCGCGGGAAAACGATCGTGCGAGCGCGAAGGCAAGCGCATGTACGCGGAGCATGGGAAGAAGGGTCAGGGTCGCAGCGCCCCTACCGCCGACGGGCGGCGAAACGTGCTGAAAAACTCTCCCATTGTTTCTCCGACGGGTGAGAAGGCCGTAAGAAGCGAGCGCGCGCGCCAGTCGAGCCCGGCCGTGGCAGCTGGTGGGAGCTCAGCGGAGCCGCCGCCAGAGGCGCCCGCTGCAGTAACGGACACCGCGAGCCTTCGGCGCTAATGCGGAGCAACCGAGAAGCGCTGTTGGCGTCTGCAGCACCTCTGCGCGTTGCCTCGTTGGTCCTGCTACAATTTGTTTTATGGCGATAGCAATTATATGGACACTCCAAAGCAGATTTCTGCCGTCGGCGTCGCCGTCGTCGTCGCCGTCGCCGTTGCGTGAGGTTCCGTATGACGTCAGTGGAGATGAAATCGTCGTAGTAGTAGTAAGTGGTTCATGTGGAAAGGGTAAATGTTGACGCTATCTTCTGCAGCCCTTGAGGGAGCACGGCTCAGCGCCAACGGGAAGGGGTAAGTGGGGGAGAAAGGAGGATAGGGTGGAGTCGCCATGGCTGGGCGAAGCAAAACCGGCAGGCTGTGGCGGCACGTATCAGGCCGGGATGGAAGGCCTTGGTGTGCCGCAGAGACTGCAGGGGGTGTTGTTCCGGACCTGTTAGGCCCGGGGTGGGATGGGAGGCCGCGAGGCCGTCCCGCTTGCAGAAATGATGTCTTAGAGGCGTGCGGAGAGCCCTGACGAGTCAAGGTACTCCACGACGCCTCGAAGTGCAGGAAGGTGGTGTCGGCCGGGGAAGAGGAGGTCTTCCTCCTTGCCAGAGGGGAGGCCCAGGCGGCGGAACTCCTGCAGGAGTGGGCCCCGCTGCTGGAGGTACGCCGGGCAGGCCAGCAGGAGATGCTCGATGGTCTCCGGCTCCCCGGAGGAAGAGCAGGCCGGGGACGTCGCTCGTCCTAGTCGGTGGCTGCGTGCTGCCGTCCAGCTGCAGCCGATGCGGAGCCGGAGAAGGAGCGAGGTCTCCCTGCGAGCCAGGCCTCGCTGGGGGAGTGGACGTGGGGGGCATCCCAGTGCCACCCGTTTGTCTGGGTGGTGGGTCGCCAGGTGTCGCCGCAGCCTCAGTCCTGTAAAGTCGCCCTCCGTCACGGCCCGACTGAGGGGCACAGTGATGTGGTGGGCGTCCTTCGCCAGGGTGTCGGCTGCCTCGTTGCCCGGGATCCCTACGTGGGCGGGGATCCAGTGCAGGGACACCGGGTGGCCTGCGTCCTGCAGCGCTGTCAGCCGGGTGGACAGCAGTGCGACTCCAAGACTGGCGCTTTCTGGCCTCTGCAGGCCGAGGAGGGCTGCCTTGGAGTCGCAGAGGATAGCCGCCGGTACCTCAGGGAGTTCCTCGGAGAGTAGGTCGACGGCCAGGTGGAGGCCTGCCACCTCCGCTGCAGTCGAGCTGGCGTGTCTGGGCAGTCGACACTGCCTGCTCTTCTGCAGGGCTGGTGCCGTGCAGGCCGCCGTGGCAGAGCCGGTGTCCGGTACCACCGATCCGTCGACGAACACCAGGAGGTGGTCTCCGAGGGTCTCCTCCAGGAGGCAGGCGGCCGTCTGCTGCAGGGCGCAGGTAGGCGAACGCCTCTTGGAAGTCCCGGGAAGCTCCGTGGCGATGGGGACTGGAGGCCTCTGTGGTGGGGCAGCTGTACCGCATTCGCAGGAGGATTGCCCACCACCTCCTCGTAGAGGCGGCACAGCTGACCCATCCTTGAGGATGGCCGGGACTGGAGGCGATGCAGCAGGCCTCTGCCATCAGGAGCGTGGTGGAGGCGGTCGACGTGCCTTAGCCCCTGCTGCAGGAAGAGGAGCGACAGGGGCCATGCTCTAGCCTCCGCAAGGGTAGCGGCAATCTGGGAGCTCCGGGGGACGCCCAGGCAGAGTCGGATGGCCGCCCGGTGCTGCAGCTCCAACTTTTCGAGGCGGCGTGGCGGCAGCGCCACCAGCGGGAGGGCGTACCGCAGGCGTGATGTGGCCGCCGCCTCGTAGAGCCGCAGGGCCCACTTCACCGAGCAGCCCTCTCCATGGGCAAGGAGCTGCGACACGGCCTTGCGGACCCTGATGGTCTGGGTCTGCATGGCCCCGACTGCCGGTAGCCAGGTTAGCCGGTGGTCGATGCGCAGCCCAAGGTACGACACAGACGTACTCCATGGGATGCGCACGCCTTCCAGCTGCAGCCGGGGAGCTGAGCGCCGTGCCGCTGCTCTCGGGTGGACGAGGAGGGCCACCGTCTTCCCCGTCGAAACCGAGAGTCCGATGCTTCCCAGGTAGGCGGCCGTGGTGTCCAGGGCTCTCTGGAGGGCCAGACACACGTGGCGGCTTGACTGCGGCGGTCCCCGCACCCACAGGGCGATGTCATCCGCGTAGATGGAGCGCTCCACCTTGTTGTGAGGGTCGGTCGGCAGTGCAGCAGGCAACCGGGCCAGGGCGAGGTTGAAGAGAAATGGGCTCACCACTGACCCTTGTGGTACGCCTGCTGCCACTGGACGGGGAGTGCTCCTTGCATGGCCCACGCGGACCCTGAGGGTGCGGTCGTTCAGGAACGATGACAGGAACCGCCGCAGGTTGCCGCCTATGCCCAGGAGGTCCACAGCCTGCTGGACGACCGCATGTGGGAGGCCATCGAACGCCACCTTGACGTCGATGAGGAGGAGCATGACGAGGTCTCCGCTGGCCCTGGCGTCCTCCAGGGTCGAGACGACGTCTGCAATGGAGTCCGCAGTGCACCTTCGGCGCCGGAAGCCTGTCTGCTGGTCCGCGAGGAACCCGCAGGCGCGGGCCACCCATTCTAGCTGTGCCAGAGCGATGGCCTCCATCACCTTGCAGGCCGCGGAGGTGAGGGAGACCGGTCGGTAGGAGGACAGCTCGTTGGCCGGCTTATTGCTCTTCAGAATGGGGGCCACGATGGCTGTGCGCCAGGCCTCCGGCACTTGTCCTGACCACCAGATGTTGTTGTAGCAGTCGAGCAGGCGTCGTTGCTCACTGGTGGCCAGGTTGCGGAGCATCTGGAGTGTCACTCCGTCTGCTCCCGGTGCACTGCGACGCTTGCCCCTCCTCAGGCCGTCTGCAGCTCGTGGAGAGTCAGTGGGTCCTGGCAGATGGCCGCGATCTGGCTGGTCGCCCACTCCGGATGCAGCTCCAGCAGGCAGGTAGGTGGGTTGGCAGGGGGAAGTCCGACCGGCAGGGTGGCAGCAGCGAGGGCGGCCGGGGGGGGGCGAAGTGGTCCGCTAGCAACTCCGCCAGGGCCGCCTCGCTGATGCCCAGCGAGATAGCCACCGCGAGGACGGGGTAGCAGTTGACCTTCCTGCCGGTCAGGGACTTTAGGAGGCGCCAGGCCAGGGGGCCCTTGGAGCGGTTCTCGAAGGTGGCGCAAAGGCCCCCCCAGCTCTGGCTCCTTCTGCGCCTGGCCTGTCGTCTGCAGCGGGCATCCGCTCTCCGGTATTCTGTCCAGTGCTCCGCATTGCCCGTCCGGATTGCTCGGCGCTCCACGCGTCGCCTGGACGCACGGAGGTTGAGCAGGAGCAGATCCGGGGCAGGGGTATCGGGTAGAGCGGAGCACTGGACTGTGGCTGCCTGGGCGCACTCCATGATGGCACTCAGGAGGTCACAGCCATCTTCCAACTCACTGCAGCGCTTCCTGAACAGGGACCAGTCAATGACGTGGTATGTTCGTGACCTCGGCCTTCTCCCACACCCAGGGGTGATCAAGATGGGGAAGTGATCAGAGCCCCAAGTGTCGGGAGTTGTAGCCCAGTCATAGGAGCGCTGCTCGGTGGTAAGGGAGAGGTCGATGGCTGTGCTCACCCCACGGCGGACGTACGTGGGTCCTCCTTTGTTGAGTACCACCAGGCCTGCTCGGCTGATGGCGTTGCAGAGGTCCCTGCCTCGGCGGGTGCACCTGCGGCTGCCCCACTCCAAACTCTTTGCCTGCCATTTCGTTAAAAAGAAATTAAAAGAAAGCGGCGGCGAGCCCGCTCCTACGTGTAGCAATAACGGGCATAAAACCAATTAAAATAAATGAAAAGGGGTGCCAAAATCACCCAAAGCGCACAATTTAGAGAGAAAAAACCAATGGGAGAAATAAAGGTTGGGCACAGTAACGCGTGGCATCCTAATGGTCTGGTCAGCGAGCACAGAAAGCACTCGCGGAGAGCGTTTATTAAAACAAAGATGAGAATGAAAAAGCATGAAGCAATGAAGATGAAGCAAAGGCAGCAGGTGCCCATTCCATGGACGGGCAGGGGGTAGCAGGTAAGTGTAATCCGGCCACGGAGGAAAGCATCAGGAGAGAACACTCAGGAAGCAAGCCTGTAAAATTCTAAAAAAAAAAAAGAATCAGGGAGGCGAGGCGATGACTGGTCTGTCCAGCCGGACCGACCAGGCATCCCCAGAGAAGCAACGAACACGCCAACACCCCGCCGGCCAGCGGGATCACACGGCCCACGCATGAAAACAAAATGAATATAGCCAATGAAATGCAGGGTGCAAGTGATGACGCAGGTCACCGAGCGACAAAGTGATTAGAATTAAAGAAGGATAACAGTGGTGGTGAATGTACTAAAAATAAAATAAACAGGTATAAAGTGAAAAAGCGAAACATAGAGAAAAAGAAAAAGGAATAGAGAACAAAGGAAAAAAGAAAAAAGAAAAAGGAATAAGAAAAAAGGGGGAGAGAGAAAGCACTATAACAACAGCCAGGAAAGAAAAAAAAAAGAAAAAAAAAAAGAAGGAGCAACCGCCAGAACGAAACCCCGAGCAGCCCTGCACTAAAGGCAGCGCGCAAACGCAAGAGGGTGGTCATATGATCGAATAGCGCAGGAACCGCTCGGACCCGGTCAACGCCCCTGAAGGGCGAGACAACAAACGCGCTACCGGACGCCACCAAGATAGGATGCTCAAAGAGGCCAGTGACAAATCCCAGCATGAAAACATGCAATTAGCGGGATCTAGTCACGCCTGAGCCGATAACGCCTTATCACGGCGTAAACGCAGTTGTTAGGAGCGCAAGGGCCGCAGTGAATACAGGCAAAGCCGGTCAAAATTGATAGCGACTGCAGTGGGCAGTACCAAGGCAGCGGGAGCCAGTGGCAACCACCGCGCATGCGCATGGCCCGCGAATGCATAATGGTGAATTGCTCAAGCGTGTTGGTAATCTACCGCCTCCCAAGTCGCTGGGACAAGGAGCCAGCCACGACTCCCGGTCGCGCATGCGCAAGGCGCAGGCCCACAGAATGAAAAGCAGGCGAATATGGCTGACAGGGAGCCAGCAACTTTGCAGGAACAGCCAGGGCGCGACCGTCCCAGAAGCTGGATCGCGGCGCCAGCCGCGGCGCCGAGCGGCAGACCACGCGAGCCAGGGAATGCATGCGGCCAACCGCAGGTTCGTGCAATTGCGAGCGACATGGTGCTGGACGATGGAGCGCATCGCAAGGCCGGCAGATGCGCCAGTGCGCTGCAGACACAAGGCCGACGATGCGGCCAAAAGTAATAGTCTTGATGGCATCACAATCTTATGTTAAGGGACCCCGAAGGGTTAGGTGGCGTCCGGAACCGCGACGCCAGCAGAAGACTCGGGCACCGCACGGCTTATGACGCGTTGCATGCGCGTCAAAAGCGCGCGGTTACTCTTGATCGCCAGTATGTCAGGGTACTGCGCGGGCGTAGCGCGAGGGCCGCCCGAAGGTCGTATAAGGCGGGCCGCTAGCGATGCCGTTATAGAACAATCATTTATATAATGTGCGAATGACGTACATTCAGCACCACAAGGACAAAGATTGTCATGTTTCAGTCCAAATCGGTAAAGATAATATGGGAAGCGCCCGTGACCGGTAATCACCTGCACTACTGAAGAGGCTGGCGGGAAATATTTTGGAATTGACAAAACGTCGGGGACCCAATCATGTAAAGATGTGTCTTGGTGATTTGTAAGCCAATCGCGATACCAATAGAGACACATCTGTTTATAAAATTTTGATTTGATTGAGGAAATTGAGGATTTCGAATAGCGGAGCAGGCCGTATGTCGCCGCCGCGTCCGCCGCAGCATCGGCAAGCTCGTTTCCGAAGATACCGGCATGACCGCGCACGTGGTACAGATCAACGTGGAACTTCGCACTGAGCCGCAAAAGCGCTTTGTTGATCTGCACCACGCGCGCGTCAGCCGAAGACGGGGTCGCGAGAGCCGTCAACAACGACAAGCAATCTGTATAAATATATATGGGCAGGGCGGTGGACATGGAGGCGACGTAAATTAGAGCCTCCCAGAGGGCCGTCGCCTCTGCGCAATAGGCACCGCTGGCGCCCTGAATCTTGAACCGGCAGACCTTCCTGATCGCCTGGCTCGGGCCGAGCACTACAAAGGCGGCGCCCGCCGACAGGCTGGTGTAAGAGCCGTCTGTGTAAATGTGGTGCGCGCGCTCCTGCGTCACAGCCACCGCATCACGTGCGTTAAGACGCCGGAAAGGGTGGCTGTGCCGCTCCGCAGGGTGGTCCGACCAGATGTCGCAGGGGAACTCGATTGCGACCGGGTGGTAGTAGGTCGGCCCGTAACAGGTGGGCTCCCGCAACTGGAAGAGTGAAAACTCGGCGCACAGGCGATCTAGCTCGAGCTCCAACGGCGGAGCCCGGGCCAGCACCTGCAGCGCCGCGGAGCGCGTCGTGCGGTAGGCCCCAGTAAGCGCAATTAAGGGCAACCGCTGAATCGATTGCACCTTAGCTTTGAGTATGGAGTCAGCATACGGCGACCACCAAACCGGAGCGGCATAGGTGACGGCAGGTAATATGACCTGACGATAAAGCGTCCTCACCGCGGAGCGGGTTGTCGAATAATGAATTTTGAAAAAACCTAAAATTTTAGGTGAAAGAATTTCCAATTTTTCGCGTAAGTAATCCGCGTGTTGCTTAAAGCCCAGGCGCGAATCAAATATAACCCCCAAAATTTTGATAGTGGTCTTATGTTGTAACCTGCCGTCACCCATGCACACTTTCAGATGGGGCCCCCGCACGGCGGCGCTCCCGTGCGGGAAAGCGAGGAAGAAAGATTTAGGGACGCTGACGGTCACTTTCGAACGAGAGGACCACTCGGCAACGCGCTGCAGAGCGAGCGCCGCGGTCCTCTCGATCGCAGCGCGGTTCTCCCCCGGCACCACAAGCACGGTATCATCGGCGTATGCCTGGATGGCGACGCCGGGAGGCATAGGCACGTCTAACAGTCCTGAGATAACGATGTTCCATAGTAGGGGGCTGATGGGCGACCCCTGTGGACTGCCCAAAGTAGGGTGGGCAGAGACCTCGCCCGTGTGGCAACGATAAGTCACCGTGCGGTCTGCGAGAAAAGAACGGAGGAGGTAGAACAAGTTGCGTGGACAACCGTGTCGCTGTAAGAATTCTAAAACCAATGGATGCCAAACGGAATCGAACGCGCCTTTAAAATCCAATGAAATGAGAATAGCGGGAATGTTAAATTTTTTGAGATGGGACAAATTTTGTCGGAGCTGGTACAAGGCCTTGACGGCGCTCTTCCCGTGCGTGAAGCCGAATTGGTTTTTGTGAAGAAGGTTTGAAGAATGTAAAAAGAAATAGAGCCTCGAATTGAGTAAGCGTTCTAAAATTTTGCCAAAAAGCGAGTTCATTACAATCGGACGATAAGAAGAGGTGTCGTCAGGGGGTCTATGCGGTTTTAGAATAAAAATGATGCGACCCCTCTTCCACGCAGAAGGAAAATGGCCAAGCATCAATGCGGAATTAAAAACGAATAAGAAGAAAGCAGGGTGTGAAGCGAATAGTGATTTAATGATAGGAAGAGTGATGCCGTCAAGGCCTGGTGCCGAACCGGATTTGCCGAGATTAAGTGCTCGTTCGACCTCCTCCGTTGTAAATGGCCTGTCGTCCATAAGCGTGACGGCCGGGGCCGCCGCAATTGCCCTGACGGCAGCGTGCTCCGCTGTGTCGGTGGACACATCGTCCAGCGACACCTGCGTGCGGAGCAGAAGCGATGCAGAGCTGAGCGTGTCCGACGTCAAGCGGCCGTCGGGAGCTCGCAGCGCGGGCAGCACAACGGGCGGACGCGCCTTCCCAAACGCCGCCTTAAACGGGGCACCAAAGATAGACTTCTTGGAGCACTCCGTACAATAGCGCCTCAAGGCGCACTCTTGCGCGTCACGGATGTGAGCTCTGTACTGTGCCCGCGCCGCGGCAAACACGTCGCGAAGCTCCGCGCGCATGTCCGGGTCGCGAGCGCGCTGGTACTTGCGCCGCATCGCCCGAACGCGGCCGCGCTCGCTACCGAGCTCCGGCGTCCACCACGCGTTCGCACGATGCGGACCGCCTTTAGTGTTGCGCAGGTGTCGAGCGTGAGCACTAGTATAGATAAGATAGAATTTGGCGAGCACCGCGTCCAACGCGGCACCCGAGCGCAAGTGAGCGCGAGTCACCGCGCCGAACCACGGCTCGCCGGCCAACTGACGCAGCAGGTCGGCCTTCCCCTGAAACGTCAATTTTTTGCGAGGCGGGGGACGCGCGAAAGGAAAGGAAAACTCGACCAGCCGGTGGTCGGAAAGGGTGAGGTCCTCAAGCACGGCCCACTCGTGACCGCGCGATATCATCGCGGAAGATGCCAGGGTGACGTCGATCCAACTCTCTGCATACGCCGTTTCGAAGGTGGGGTCAGAGGTCGGATCGTTAAGGACATGCAGGTCGCATTGGCACGCCAGCTGCATTACTGCAGCGCCGCGTGCGTCCGTAAGTCCGCCACCCCAGTTAGAATGCTTGGCATTCAAATCACCCGCCACGACGACCATCGCACCGTCACACCGGCCGATGCAGTCGCTTATAAGGTCGAGGATCGGCTCGATTGCGGCGTGAGGTGGTGCGTACGCCGCAATCAGAACGAAATCCAAAGACGGCGCCGTGACGCGAATCGCAACCACGTACGATCCCGTCATCAACGGGAAGCAATCGCAACCCGCGCCGGTGCCAAAGATAACGACGCGGGGATTTTCAGGCGCTAGAAATGTGTAAAAATGGTGTGGAATGCCGGGAACGGTGTTATTACGAATGTAAGGATCGCAGGCGATCGCAAAAGAGAGCTGACGTTCCCGGACAAGTTCAACCAGGCATTCGGTAGCCAATGTGGAATGATCGAGGTTGGTTTGTAAGAAATTTAGATTTAAATTCGAAGCCATGGCGAAAAATAAAACAGCGGCCGTGACGGTATGGATGATAGAATGCCAATCAGGATCGAATAAAAGCCGTCTGTGGCACCGATGCGGGGAAAGCGAAAGCCGCGCGCGAGACCCACACGGCGCCATCCGCCGGAAATAGCACGCACGGCGGCCGGCGAGAGCGCGGGCCACGCCGATAGGCCGCGCCGCTGCCCCCGACCACCGCGCGCGCACCGACAAGAGGAGAGCGCGAGCCGAACCGAGACCGCAACGACCGAACGAAGTGAGACCGCGGCACGCGAGGAACACACCGATACGCGCCGTCGCACAATAGCGCCAAGTCGCGCCACGCTCCGGGAAGCCGACCCGCCGCGCCAAGCACGCAGCAACAAAACAAATGCTCGCGCCGGACCACACAGCGACAGAGGGCAGCCGCACCAGGCAAACACGGAGGCGGGCAAAACAAAAAGGAAAAAAGATGGGGCGGTGTAAAGAAGAGAAAAGATGAGCGAAATGGAAGTGAAAGAAAGAACGCGAGCCGGCGCGTCTCCTTCGCGCCGACTCGCGTGAGAAATAAGAGAGAAAAACATGAGCCCGCCGCGCCGCGACACTGCGCGAACGCGGCGGGAAGTGAAGTGTTTAGCCGCCATAGTCCGTGCGAGCCCGGAGGCGGGCGATCCTCTGCAGCAAGACGGGGCAGGTGTAATAACCCGCCGGGTGGCCCGACGCCTCGAGGCCCGCGCCCCTACACGGCGCACAGCACACCGCCGCGTCCCCGAAGCGAACCGTGCACTCCTGCGCCAGATGGTGGTCGGCGCACTTCGTGCACACGGAGCGAGCAGGGTCGCTCCGAACGGGACAGAAGCGACGCGTGTGACCGTACGTCGCGCACTGCGTGCAGAGGGGCACGTGGATGTCCTCCACAACACGGGCCGACGTCCAGCCGACGCAAACTTTCCCACGGGTCATTACTTTTTTGAAGTCCGGCGGCGAAAGCTCGAGAATGTGTGAATTATTACCACCGCGTTCTCTAAAAGTGCTTTTAACTTTCGCCGTCGCGGTGTCTAACTCGAGATTGGGATTGCGGCCGTTGATGGCCGAGATCAGATTCGCGGCCGACACCTCGGGGTCCACCCCGACCAGCCTGACGTGCGGCCTGCGCCTCTCCGGCACGCGCACCGTCATCGACGCTCGCGTGACCGGGCAGGCGTCTATGGCCTGCTTGAGATTGGTTATGGTATCGCGATCCCTAGCGACAACGGTGACCCCGAGACGCGTCGACCGGAGATCGACCTCGCCGATTCCGGCCGCCGCGGGGTCCACGTTAGTTTTGAGGACGGCGAGAACGTCCTTGGATGGGTCGCGCGACTCACCGATGGGCGTGAGAAACGCCAGATGTCCGGGAGGTCCCGCGACGTCCGCCGGGCCCGCCGCATCCCCGCCGAAGCCACGAGGCGCCGCGCGGAACCCGGGCGGAGCACCAGAGGCCGGCCCCGCGACGTCCGCGCCGCGACTGCCAGCGACGACGTCCGCGTAGGACCGTGGCGGCCCGGACGCGGCGGCGCCCATCGCGACGCGAACACGCAGGTCCGCAGCCTCCCGACGGGCCTCCGCCAGTTGGTGGCGCAGCTCCTGCAACGCGCCCTCTCGTCCCGCCGCCGCAGCCTGAAACTCCGCACAAATCATCATCATCGAGTTGACCTCGGAGATGATCTGTGCACGCACCGGATTGGATGTTTTTGTTTTATCTTCGAATAAAACCTCCTCGATGCGCGACTGGTGGGCCGCCATGTCGGCCCAGAGGGCCCCGAGACGGTCGGGGACCGCCGGGCACCCAATAGCGGCAGCCGGCATTGAGGCATCGAGGGATCCGGATGCGCCTCCAGAAAGGCCCGCGGCGGCATCAGCAATCGCCGAGGCGTGAGAAGAACCGGCCGCGGGCGGCCCCCCCCCGAGGTGGGAGACCCGCCCACAGCAAGGAGAACGCTGTGAGAAGGGCGGCGCTCTGACATACTAAAAGGGTATGTACCGAGCGGCCATGTTGGCCTCCCGGCCCGTGGGCCGGCGGTCCTAATAGGCGAAAAATAAAGGAAAAACCCGGCTTTTAGCCCAACCCGCGCGTCGAATGAGATCCCTGGATGTTCAAAAGCAACCCCGCATACAATTTGGAAAGCAAGAATCGGAAAAACCTACCGTTTTGAAGAAAAATAGCAGGAGCCGATGGAACCGCCGAACCGACAGAAGCGCGAGCCGCTCGCGCTTCAACGCCCACCACACCAGTCGGTGTGGTGGGCGTTGAAATCACCGCACAGGACTGCATGTACGCCGAGGCGTGCTGCAAGCCGCACCAGGTTGGAGGGGTCCCACTGTTGTCCAGGACGAACGTAGACGCTCGCCACGGTCGTGTCCTTTCTGTCAAGGCGTACCGTGACAGCACAGCACTAAATGGCGCCGCCCACGACGTCCGAGACTGGGGTCACCGAGTGGGCCAGGCTGCTGCGGACGTAGATGGCAGTCCTCGGCTTCCCCTTCTTGTGGGCACCCTCCAGGCAGGGAGCGTCCGTGCAGCTCTGCGTCGAGCAGGTGGTGGCGCCAGAGTAGCCCGTGTAGCCCGGCAGCCGCAGGTCCTCGGCCACAGTGTAAACTTCCTGTAGTGCGAGAACATCGAAATCACACTGCAGGAGGTGCGCCCACAGCTCTGCATGCCGCCGCCGCAGCGAGTTGGTGTTCCATTGGAGAACACTCGGGCGGCGACGGCATTTCCCAGCTGTGGCTGGTGAGGGATCAGCCATGCTGGTTGACTGTGGTCGGGACTGCCACTGCCTGCAGGCAGATGGCTCGGAGGGGGCTCTCAGCGGGCAGCATCTCCCCGATGGACTTCAGGGCGAGCTGCAGGCTGGCAATGATCTGGTCCCGAGGGTCCTGGCCAGGCATTGCCAGTGATGCTGGGGCTGTGGAGGGCTCGGTCCCAGGAGTGGCAGGCGGCTGGCGTCGATGCTTCCGTGGGGCCGGTGTGGGGGGCCGTCCGGGGGGGGGGGTGCTGCCTTCTGCTGGGGCGCCTGTGGGAGGCCGGCCAGTGCCTGTGCATACGACAGGCCCTGCACAGGCGTTGAGGCGGCCTTTGCCTGCAGGGTCTCCTCCCGCACACCAGCACGGACTGCACGGCGGGATAGGGGAGCAGGGGCAGTTGCCAAAATGGTGGCCACCCTGCGTTCCTCCTGCCACCTGGGGCAGGCAGGAGTATTTGCGGGGTGGTGGCCGCCGCAGTTGCGGCAGTGGGCCGCGTTGGGGCAGCTCTCTCCCTGCTCGTGAGACCTCCCACAATGACGGCAGCTGGATGGCGAGTCGCAAGAGGCAGCCACGTGCCCAAAGCGGCCACACTGCTGGCACTGCAGTGGACGCGGTCTGGACGGCCGCACCCTGAACCGGAGCTTGTAGAGGCTCACATGCTCAGGGGGAACCGGCCCCGCGAACCGGATCGTGATGGTGTCCGCCTCCCTGGTAGCAGCCAGCACTGGGACTCCCGACTCGATGGCCCCCAGCAGGTCCGCGTCTGCGCTGATGCCGTCGGCGCCGTGGATGAATCCAGTGCTCCTGCCTCGCTCGGCAGGCTGCCGGGCAGTCACCGGAATCCGCGGGATCTCCGTAGTGGCCAGCAGCTCCTCCAAGCACCTCGGGGTGGTGGCGTCGGCGGCCACGATGTTGCGCCTGTGATTTACTCTCACAGCGGCAACACCCGGCCGCGCTGAGAGCACCGCCGCAAGAGAGAGGCGTGGTGCTCCTCGGAAGGTGCCACCCACCCCGGATGGGCGGAAGAGGGCCGTGCCAATGACGGCGGGGTCCACCGGGATGGTAGCACTCACTGGTGCCCTTGCGCGACGGCGATCGGCCCTGGACAGCACCAGCTGGAAGCCCTCAGCTGGTGGTGCATGGGTGGATGGGGCCTCTTGTGCAGCCTTTGCTGTGGGTGTGAATGGGCCCGCCAGAGAGGGCCTCGGGGCCGGAGGAGCAGCAGGGGGGGAAGCCTGTGTGGGGGCAGAGCTTTTCCCCGCCTTCTTCTGCTTCTTCTTCTTCTTGTTTTTTCCCTCCTGCCTCGGTAGAGTGGGGCGGGGGGATCCCTTAGGAACTTCGCCGCTGGGTGGGCGAGGCCGTGCTGCGTCGGACCGGCTGGAGCTGAGTCTGCTCGGGGATCGTGCGCGAGCATCAACGGCACAGACTCGGGCGCGTCACGAGTATCCGCCGTAGCAGACGACGCAGCAGGGCTCGCGCCAGCCTCGCCGGCAGCCGGAGGAGCCACCGTGTTGATGGGCGCGCCCTCCCTCGGGGGGAACGCGGGTGGCGCTCGAAGACGGCGGACGCTCTCTGCATCGGCTCCGTCAATAATCTCCGATTATTGGGGTGCTTCACGCCATTGTCCCAAAATTCTGGACTCATCGTCACCGCCAAGTTCTCTGCTCCACCCGGATACCACCTGCGCCAAGGTGGGCCCATTTTTCGGCAACTTCTGCGTGTTTGATCTCCACGACGGCTCTCCGCCGGGCTTGACGTTGCGTTAGGCCTAGCTCCGCATCGCCCGGGTTTTCCCGGCGTGATGGCGGACACCACCACGGTTACGGGCTATGACCCGACCTCACTTCGGGTCGTGACGATGGAGACCACCTCCTCGGACCAAGCCATGCCCTCGGAGCACGAGTATTTAGCCGACATGGTGAAACTCTGGCAACGGAAGCAATCCCAGGCCGCGGCTCCGCCCAAGGGCCAAGGGTCGCGCGCCGCCACCCTGCCACAGGTGGCTGCCTCCAGCTCGTCCACGCGCCGCTCTCCAGACGGAACGCGCACCGCACCACCTTCCCCGCCGAGGCGTCAACCCAAGTGGCGACCCCGCCATACTCCTCGTCTCTCCCGTGACGACTACATCGTCGTGCTGAAGCCTCGCGCTCCTTTTGAGCTCAAGTCGGTCCTCCCGTCCGATCGTGCCGGCGATGCGATTCGTGCTTACCTGGGAGAACACTCGTCCACCTCTTTCCACGTGTGGCCAGTGTGGGACCAAAACGTTCTCGTGTGCAGTGTCACCTCGTTACCTATGGCGCAGCGCCTACTTGGGGACATCCAGTTGCCGGTGGGAGACCAGCAGCTCCCTTTTCGGGGCCATGCCAAGGCGTCCGGGGAAATCTGCCGGGGTGTCATCACCATCAACCCGGCTGAAACCCCACAGCGCATCAAATCAGAACTAGAATGGTCGCAAGGCGCTATCGTGGCGGTCCGCAAACTCGGTGACTCTACTGCAGCGGTGGTGACCTTCGAGGGCACGAAGCTCCCCCGCTTCATCTTCTACCACAGTGTCGTGGCCTACGTGCACCCGTACAAGAAGACAATCCCGGCCTGTTTCCTCTGCGGCACCATTGGGCATCGACCCTCGGCCTGCCCGCGACCCACTCCCGGTCGCTGTACCCGCTGTGGCACTCAAGTCCAAGTGACTTCGGAAGGCCTAGCTGAACACGAATGTAACCCGACATGCCTTCTCTGCTCCGGCCATCATGAAACCGGCGCTCGGGGATGTCCAGGGAAATATCGGAAACCTACACCACCATCGACCTCGAAGCCACCTGCACCCCCGTCACCGGGAACGCGAGCGGCTTCCCAACCCAAGCCTGGATCACGTCTCCAGACCCCGGCGAACCCACCGCCGACCACCTCAGTGCACTACCCGCCGCTTGTCGTGGCGCCACCTCAGGTGAGCAGCTGGGCAGCGATTACTGCTCCTCAGCCTCTCCCTCCCTCCCCCCCTCCTTCTCCAGAGCTCTCCGCTCTACGAAAGCAGAACGCTCTTCTTCAGCGGCAAATCGCAGCTCTCACTAAGCAGGTGGCAACTTTCCAACTGCAACAACAGAAACCGGCAGGACCCCCCACTGCCGCTCCAGTTGTTAAACCCGTCGACAATCAGCCTAGCCCTCGCGCTACGCCCACTCCACGTACTCCCCCCGCTCCCCCGGCTTCGTCCACGGCGCCGGCTGCTCAATCAGTTACGGGGGCACCTCAGAGCCCTCTTTCTATAGACCACACCCTGCCGCTCGAGGACCGTATTACTCGTCTAGAAAATGTAGTCCTCTACCAAATTTCCACCATTAATGTACAATACATTGTAGCTGAGGTGGTTCAGGCGGTTCAGGCCTGGGCTCTCACCAAGTTCCGCACCAGATCATCTCGCTCGCGCTCGGCCTCCACGAGCAGCAGCTCTGCCCCGCGTCGACGCAAAGTTGCCGGTTCCTCTTCCCCGGCCCTCAACCCGGCTTCCACCCCCCTTCCTGCTCCGCAAGGCATGGAGGATGACCCATAAAATTTTGGATTTTCATCATGGCGACTCCTTCATCTACACATTCGTCATCATTCCAATTCGAAATCATCCAGTGGAACTCCAGGGGCTTCGGGAACAGGCGAAAGCGCTCGCATCTTCTCCTCTTCCTTCAATCTCGGGGCTCTCTCCCTTCCGTTCTTGCCCTCCAAGAAGCCGGTCCAAACCCTACCCTTTCAGGCTACTGCTCCTATATAGGCGGCACCACCACCAGTCTCCTCGTTCACAAATCATATACGGCTGTTCAGGTCGATCTAAACCTTGACCTTCCCTATGATTACTGCATGATCTCCGTTCTTCCCCAGAAACGCAGGGCCCAGTCAATCCATATTCTCAACGTGTACTGTCCCCCGCACCTTCAACGGGTCAATTTCGCGGAACTCTTCTATCGGGCTCTCCAAGCGGCGGCTCGGCAACCCCTTGTGGTGGTTGGAGACTTCAATGCTCCTAGCCCACACTGGGGGTACCACTATGAAAAGGCTCGGGGCCGCAAGCTTAAGGAGCTTATCTCTACTCTCGGTTTCACGCTGCTCACCGACCCAGCGCATCCCACAAGCCTGGGAAATTCAGTGACACGCGATACCTGCCCGGACCTCTTGCTCACACGAAACATTAGACATGTTACGTGGGAGAACCTCGAGGACACTCTTGACAGTGATCATTTCCTGCTTCGGATTGCCTTCCCGACGCAGAAAATGCGCCAAATCCGGGGCGCAGCCCGCATCACGGACTGGTCAGCTTTTCCCACCACGCCTTTCCCCCTGCTCCCATCCCCGAAGAACTACCAGGCATGGGCATCATACGCCCTCCACACCCATCAATCATGCACCCGATGTATTTGTACCTCCACCTCAGCCCCCGCAGTAGATCCCCACCTCCTCCACCTTTGGGAGGCACGCCACAGCCTTACCCGCCGATGGCGACGATACAAGCTAAATCGTAAGCTTCGTTCCCGCATACAGGCGCTTACCGCGGAAGCAGCTGACTACTCTGCACAGCTTGCGGACACAAATTGGGTCGATACATGCATGAAGGCGGCAGGTCAGATGAGCTCCAAGAGTACGTGGCGACTCTTTAGGAGCCTTCTGGATCCTTCCACTACCCGCGGGGAAACACAACGCCAACTTCGTCGCGCCTACTATGCCTACCAGGGCCCAAAGAGCCAACTCGCAAACGACCTCTGCGACCGCTATCTGTGTCGTACCGTCGACCCCAAGGGCCCGGAGTACGTCTACTCCGTGCTCCCCAACCCTGAACTCGACGCCCCCTTCACGCTTCCCGATCTTCGGGCGGCGCTGGCCAAAATGAAGCGAGGTACTGCCCCAGGCCGGGATGGTATTACGGTCACTCTCCTGGCCAACCTTCCCGACTCAGCATACCTCTCGCTCTTACATTTAATCAACACAGTATGGGAGGGAGAACCCCTCCCCGCGGAATGGACCACTTCGGTGGTCACATTCATTCCCAAACCCGGTAAGCCCGTCAGCATTGAGGCATTGCGCCCCATCTCGCTCACCTCCTGTGCGGGCAAACTCATGGAGACCATGGTCCGCGACCGTCTATCCGCATATCTGGAAAGGAAAGGCGTCTTTGTTGACTCGATGTTTGGGTTTCGCTCACATCTGTCGGCACAGGACGTTCTTCTCCAACTCCAGCACGACATCATTGTACCTAATACTATGCGCCACAATGACAAAGCCGTTCTGGCCCTCGATCTCCGAGGCGCTTTCGACAATGTCAAACACAGTAGTATCCTTACCAACCTTAGCACCACGAATTGCGGATCTAGAGCTTTCAGGTACATCTGTGCATTCCTCTCACATCGCACCGCCTTCATCCGCATCGACTCTGCAGAACACGGTCCGTACCCACTAGGCACCCGGGGTACACCACAGGGAGCGGTCCTCTCACCGCTCCTCTTCAATCTAGCCATGCTCCAACTTCCTTCGCTCCTCGCCCAGGTAGAGGACACACACCACGCTCTATACGCAGATGACATTACCATCTGGACCAACTCGGGCTCCCCCGCACAAATTGAAGACCGCATGCAGCGCGCGGCACTTATTGTAGACAACTATGCCTCATCATGTGGCCTGGAATGTTCCCCTACCAAATCATCTCTTCTCTCAATCTCACCTCTACCGGCACCTCAGATAAATCTCCCGTCTGGCCCGATACAGGTCGTCTCAGAAATTCGCATATTAGGCCTCCACATCTGCTCTACTCTCAACCCTGGTTCTACCATTGCCCGTCTTCGACGCACTAGCGAGCAGGTTAGCCGTATGATTCGGCGGGTCTCCACCAAACGTGGCGGCCTCCGCGGCTGGCACTCCCTCCGCTTGGCTCAAGCGTTTGTGACCAGCAGAGTCCTTTACGCCACTCCCTACCTTCGCTTGCGTCGCCACCACGAGAACCAGCTGGACGCACTGCTCCGCTCGGTTCACAAGCGAGCACTAGACCTTCCCATTGCTACCTCCAATCGCCGCTTTGCGGCCTTGGGAGTACACAACTCGTATGACGAGTTGCGGGAGGCCCATCTCGTCAACCAAGTCAATCGCCTGTCTCAGACGAGTCCTGGGCGACGCCTTCTGGATAGGCTCTCACTGAACCCGATCTCTACCCCACTTCCCCCTGCTTCCGTCCCGGAGCTATGGCGGCACAAACTTTGGGTTGAACCTCTTCCTCGCAACATGGATCCCACTCAACACGCAGGCAGACGCCTAGCCCGAGCACAGTCTCTTCACACTCGGTACTCCAATTCTCCTGGCGTCTTCTATGTAGATGTCTCGGGACCAACTCCCTCCGGACACTTTACGGCCGCAGTGATCTCCGAGGGCCACCACATTGATGGCCTCTCTTTCCGCTCACCGGACACAACACAGGCCGAAGAGGTGGCCATCGCTTTGGCCGCCTCCCACCTGACCTCAAGGGTCATTATCACGGACTCGCGCTACGCCTGTTCCCGATACCTCCAGGGTACCATAGCTCCTCTGGCCGCCCACCTTCTTCGGGCGGCCTCATGGCGCTTTGAGCCTCACTCCATCCGCATCGTCTGGTCTCCTGGCCACGCGGGTCTCCCCGGTAACGAAGCGGCGCATGCCGCTGCCTGCGTCTCTCCCTCCCGGGCCGTTACCACCTCCGACTCTGCGTCTACCCCAGACACCTCAGCTCTTACGCAGTACCGCGCAATTCTAGAGCATTATCGCAGCTCACGCCGCCTTTACCCAGACCCTGCACGGGGCCTCTCTAAAGCGGATGAAAGACTTCTGAGACGCTTGCAGACTAACACCTTCTTGTGTCCTGCGGCCGCCCAGCATTTCATGCCGGGTATACACGGCTACTGTGCGCATTGTGGGGTCCTGGCCGACACCTATCACATGATGGCAGTATGCCCCTCTATACCCCTCCCTTTTTCATCCCCCTTCCCCCTACCCACAAGAGAGGCTTGGGAGGAGTTCCTGCTTGGCTGCTCTACCCTGGACGCTCAACGCTCCCTGGTGGCCCGCGCCCGAGCGTCGATCATTTCCAGTGGACTTCCGGAATAGGGAGACCACCCAAGTGCTTCTGTAGAGCAACTCTCTGTAATTTTCTGATTAAATGTTTCTCCACCACCACCACTCCCTCGGGGCGAGCGCGAAGGAGGCAGCGGACGACCCGCCGGGCGTCCGAGGGGCGGCGCCGGCGCTCGAGGGGAGCAGGAGAGCCGACGCAGCCGGCGGATCGGCGGGGGCGCCGTCTCGTGCCGCGGGCGGTGACGAGGAGGCGGCCGACTCCCCCGGGCGCCGGGAGAAGGCGTCGCCGTCGTCCCTGCTCTCCGGGCAAGGTGGGGTGATCGGAGGTGGCAGATGCTTGCGGCGACCGGTTTGCTCCTCCTCCTCGCTCTCTGCTTCGCGCGTGCGTTTGCGCGAGGAGGAGGAGTCCATGGCCTCCTCGTCGTCCGAAGGGGGCAGCTTGGCGGCGCTGGCCAAGTCTGCAATGGCGGCGACTTGCTCCGCGGGGAGAAGGCTCGCCTGGGGGGAAGGCGCCGCCGGCACCACGTGTGTCTCGGTGACGGCGGGCGCGGCCGCGGCGGCAGCTGCTTGGGTGGTGGTGGCCTGTTTCTTTATCCACGCGTCCACGATCTCGGCGGCGCGCACCTCTAGTTCGCCTCGCTCACGCGACGCTTGTAGCGCTTGTAGCGTCACGGGCACAAGGGTCGCGAGAGACGCGCTCGCACTTCGACGATGGCCCGCGCGCGGCGGGCGCTCTCCTGGCCTGCGGAAGCCCTCCATGCCGCTCGGCTCCGCAGTCAACACGCGAACCGCGCGTCACAGGGGGCAAACACACTACACGCACGTCGCGCGCACAGCACCGACCACGCGATGCGCGCACGAGGCGGCACATCCGGGGACGCGGCACAGATGTCGGGTTGGGCACGCCACTCGCGGAGCACAACACTGAAGCAAATCCACTCGTCGCACGATGCAATCCCGCAGGGAACACACGAGGTTGCTCGTTGGGACGCGCAAATCGTGCGCGGCTGCAGGTGACGTCGCCGACGATGGTGAGCCACGCGGCTCGTGCAGCACACGCCGGGGCGAAGTGCAGGCACGACCGCACGGGAGAAGAGCTAGGCGCGACTCTAAATCGTCGCGCGCGCCGAACGCTGTGTGTGCGAGTGAAAGGGCGCGAGGGACGCGCGCTTTCACGGGGAGTGAACGCACGGCGAAGAAAAAAGCGGTCGCAGTTTCACCTGAAAGGCGAAGCATCAATTGCGATAGCAAACTTGTAGAGAGCTATACGGAGTAATGATATTAGCTTTATCAGCTGTATAAACTTGGACATGCAGCAGCATCGGCAACACGCAGAACGGTTGTCGACGCCATCGGCGTTTTGCCCGCGATCGCTCAAAATGCGTGCGACGTTGGTGACTGTTGCCGGAGCCTGTGATATAAATAGGCACTTGGTGCCGCAGCTAAACGTCGCCTCCCTTCCCTCCCCCTCCCCCACGGCTTCTCGCGCGTCGGAAGAAGGTGCGTTTGCTCTACATATATGGTGATTGTAAAGGAGAAAAGAGACGCCTACTTCTGCAGCCCTTAAGCGAGCACGGCGCGGAACGCGCGTTTGTTCTCCGCCGTGCGTTCACTCCCCGTGAAAGACGCGCCCCTCGCGCCCTTTCACTCGCACATACAGCGTTCGGCGCGCGGCGACGATTTCTTATCCAAATGACGTCATACGGAACCTCACGGCGACGGCGACGGCGATGGCGACGGCGACGCCGACGGCAGAAATTTGCTTTTGAGTGTCCATATAATTGCTATCGCAATAAAAACGCGCGTTCTGCGCCGTGCTCCCTTAAGGGCTGCAGAAGTTGGCGTCTCTTTCCTCCTTTACAATCACCATTTATTGCGATAGCAATTATATGGACACTCCAAAGCAGATTTCTGCCGTCGGCGTCGTCGTCGCCGTTGCCGTCGCCGTGAGGTTCCGTATGACGTCAATGAAGATTAAATCGTCGCCGCGCGCCACCGAACGCTGTATGTGCGAGTGAAAGGGCGCGAGGGAGTCGCGCTTTCACGGAGAGTGAACCCACGGCGGAGAACAAACGCGCGTTCTGCGCCGTGCCTCCTTAAGGGCTGCAGAAGTAGGCGTCTCTTTCCTCCTTTACAATCACCATATAAGTGGAGCAAACGCGCCTTCTTCCGACGCGCGAAAGGCCGTGGGGGGGGGGGGGGAGGCGACGGAAGGGAGGCGACGTTTAGCTGCGGCACCAAGTGCCTATTTATATCAGCGGCTCCGGCAAGTCGCCAACTCCGCACGCATTTTGTGCGAACGCGGGCTAAACGCCGACGGGGTCGACAACAGTTCTGCGTGTTGCCGGTGCTGCTGCATGTCCAAGTTTATACAGCTGATAAAGCTACTATCATAGCTCTCGACAAATTTGCTATCGCAAGTGATGCTTCGCCTTTCAGGTGAAACTGCGACAACCTTTCTTCTCGTTCTGTCTCCCGAGCATAGCGCGCCACGCTCCACGAGGTGATTACTAGGCAACGCAGTCGCTGGCAGCTGCGGCGTCGCTGGTTGTCATGGCTACGGCACGGCTGGCTTTTCGTGAAACGCGCACGTTTTACGGCTGCCTGAACAGCTTCGCTGTTAAAATGTTAGATACCGTGGCTGTATGTTTACTGTCCGTTTACAGACACATCACTAATGCCAAATGGGGAAGGCAGAACGCTGTCCTGGCTGTGCAACCAAGGTGATTGAGCGTCGCGTTGATGCTGCGTCGACTTCGCTTCATCTTTTTTTGCAGTCATGCACGCTCCACGTCTCCGGAGACCTTCCAAACCTTCGCACACGAGCCACTGATGCGCCGTCGAGCGGGACAGCGCGACAACAGCGTCTGCGTCGACGGCGTTCTTGCGCCTCGAGCATATGGCAGCGCATCTAAATAGCGTTTCATAAAAAAACACGAAAAAAAGAACTAAGCCCGCATGCCCATCCTAAACAAAGCAGAGGAGTTTGTGTGCATTCGTTTTCAGCGCCCGCCTACCTCTCACGTAAAATTTGGGCGGATTTTAGTCTACACTACGAAAGTACTGATGTGATTTGGATGCTGTTGCAGATGCTATCTATTTTTTTCTGAAGCAAAGCTTTTCTTTGCGTACCTCCTCGGGTTTCGTGACCGTGGCAGCGGCCTAGCTGTACTCTTGTCAAATGGGCAAACCAATCACAGCAAAGCACGCGCGCAGCGCACGCCGATGCGTACCTTCCATCAACATCAGATGACGCTCGCGGATCTGGTGGTGATATTGAAAGAAAGAGCACTATGGGGATACAGTAAGTACGAGGTATTCCAAGGGTATGTGGAAAGCTGTAATGGTTCCAGGGCTTACATTTGGTAATGCGGTTCCTTGCTTGAAGTCAGGGGTACAATTAGGAGTCGATGGCAACCAAGGGTCAGTGGGACGCCTCGCATTGGGCGCTCACGGGAAGACTACTAATGAAGCTGTGCAGGGTGATATTGGCCGGACGAGTTTTGAAGTAAGGGAGGCTCAGAGCAAAATTGATTTTGAAGAACGACTGAGGAATATCGAAGAAAGTAGTAGAATGCGACTGGTATGGTCAACAACACGGCAACAAAGAACGTCACACGCAAGTGAGAGAGGCTGAGACATTTTCATGAGTGGCGGCAATGGAAAAGAAACCTGCTATGACTAACAACCTCAAAAGAAAAAAAACGAAATCAGGAAGAAGAAGCAATTTATGATAACTCAAAGGGAAGCTCCTTACTTTTCAAAAAGAGATCAGGATGCCTTAGAGCGCGTAGTTATAAGGCGAGGCGCACCAAGGACGAAGGCGCATGGGCTTGAGGCGGTAAAGCTTGGGAAACAATGGAACATGTTTTATTGGAATGTCAAGACATCTATATATAGTTTTGAAGACTTAGGAATATGGATAAAAATAAATGGGCGGCTGAATGCGCAATTACTGGTACCTAAAAAGCGTGGACACAGAATGCAGGACAATGTCAATAAAGTTGGCAGTCAAGTGCGCGGTACTTGAAAGTGTAAGTAGGCAACAAGGAGTAATCATTAGAAAGTGAGAAAAACAGACAGGTATTTGGACCCAAAGAATGGAAGCAAAAATGATCATGGAGATTTACAGGAATTAGCAAAAAGAAGTTAGAGGGGATAATCTGTACAATAACGCGAAGGGAAGTGCCTTACTATTTGAGGACCGAGCTGGTTACTTAATGATTTAAAAAAAACATACCGGAGCAAATACTCACCATTATATGAGGTATTTGTATGCTGCGGGCAAAATCCAGCGACCACTCAGGACATCCTAATGAAATGCGAAAGGATTCGAAACGGGAAAGAGATCCATGCAACAATGCCAGAAGAAAAAGCATTGTTAGCATACCTGACTGAGTAACTCACGCAGGCTAGGTGACGATTTGTCCCCGCCCCATTTCAAAAGGGATGCCAATAAATCATCGTCATCACGAGCCATGTGAGCTGGCTAGGTGACTCCGCTAATAGGCTAGGTGAATATCTGTCAGCGCCCCATTTCAAAGGAGGTGCGAATAAATAATAATAAGCATCATCATCCCGGCGGCGGCGCCGGCCGTGCGGGGCCACGCAATAAGTCAAAGTCACTTAGGTATCCTTACAAGGGTGAATGCGAAAGCATTGCGACGTCTTCCCAACGACGACTCGTCTTACCAAACATGATATTGTTTTCACGTTGCCTTGTATCGTTTCTCACATCACGTGCCTCGGCCTCGTTCGCGTACTTACGTGGACATCCGAAAACGCCGGTCGTAGCTACTGACTGAGAATTCGAAGTCGAAGGTTCGTCCATCGGAGCGCACGACAGAACTTGCCAAAATCACCGCACCGACTGACAGTGGGCCAGTGCCGTCAGCGCTTTCACAGAGGGATGCGCAGTATGGGAACGCTGGCATGATGAGCGGCATCGGAGCCTGCTGTGGAAGAAGACGACGAACGCACGAGCAGTGGCACGAGCTCATCTCTGTGACCACGTGATTTTTTGTGCCACTCGGCTCAATAGGCTCACAAGTTTCGGCGGTGGCGGTGGTGGTGGTGTCACGCTGAAAAGTTGGCCGATCCTGGCGATAGTGCAGAAAGGTTCCAAGCTGAATGGCACATACCAGGGACAAAAAGAGACAGCAAGGTAGAGAAGTAGAGAAAGAAAGAGAAAAAGAATGTGAAAGAAAGAAAGGGAAAAAGAAAGAGAAAAAGAAGGAAAAAGAGAAAGAAAGAGAGAGAAAGAGAGAGAGAAAATCGCCAGCCCTTCCCCTGTCGAGAAAACGGGGGTAAGCAAAGGTTGTCGTGTGTGTACTTGACCGACTCCTTTCCCTTCCCTTTCAAACTACTTTTCGTTCCCTTTCCTTCTACTTTTATTTCCCTTTCGTGCAACTTTTCCTTCCGTTGCAATGTACGTATCCTTCCCTCGGTGCATACATTAAATAAACGTTTGTGTTTTATTACCGTGACATGTCGTGAACTTTACGTTACCCTGACGAAGGTCAGATACACACACGACAAGATTCGCTTACGCCCATTTTCTTGACATTTACGCCCATTTTTTCAAGTTCTCGCGCAACAACTCATTAGAACCACGAAGCTTGCCTTTGCGCATCCGCGGCTGGAGGTAAAGAGAAAGTAAACGCTTCCAGAGGAGAGATGGATTCGAATTGCCCTCCGTACGCATGTGAATTTGTGCCTCTGAAACCAGGATGCGTTCAAGGCGCCGTCGCACTCGCTTGTAGTCAGCAACTCTGCTTAGAATAGGCTCGGTGTAATTTGTGTACAGCCGCTCTTTTGTGCGTGCGTGCGTGCACGTGTGAGTGTGCGTGTGTACACCTGTACTCGTGATTTGAATCTTTATTATGGACTAGCACAAAGCTTCGCTTTATATAGATTGCAACGCATTAGATCTTATGGAGTTCGCCTAAATATTTATACGTCGCGGACTTTCTTTAGAGCCCGCAACAAAGCACCGTGTTAAAGGTCACGTAATAGAAACATACTGTTTCTGGACAGGCTGTACAACTTTGCAAGTACGTGCTCTGCCGTAAGACTAATAATATTATTTTGCATAGGTAAATTTATTCAATTAGGTACCGAATCGCCCCTAATATAGAATAAGTAAATCAGGAAGACCACGAAGAAATATATATACATAGAGATATAGATAGATAGATAGATAGATAGATAGATAGATAGATAGATAGATAGATAGATACAGGGTGTCCCAGCTAAAAATAGCCGATGTTTTAAAAACGACGGTGTGTGCTAGAAGGCTCAAACCAACTGAGTGGTGTTGTTGAGAATCGCGTGTCCTATTCCGCGGTATTTTTATCATTCTGCAAAGTCAATAAGTTGAAACTAATTGTCAAACTTTCTAATAATTGGCTTTACCAAGAAAGTGCCAATACGAAAGTTGTAGATCACATTTAAAAATGGCTGTCTGAAGTGTGTGCAACGAAGTACCATTGGAGCTTCGTCTAATTGACTTTAAGGAAAGCCCGCGAAATACAAAAACAACTGCGTGATAGCGCCTAAAACCCCTCTATATAAAAAGTAGCGCCATTCTTTGATCTTGCTGCCACTGCGCTCACGCCGGAGCTTCCTCCTCGCCCCCTCCTGTCGCCCCAGCCTCCTCTGCTGCCCCATTGGCCAATCTCTGTCATGTGGAAGCACGCGTTGCGCTTTTGTATATATTTTTCTTTCCAGTGCGCCGCGACCGCCATTCTCGGGCCTGTGCGACGAAAGTGCTGTACGCACAAACGGATCAAACGTGTTAGGGACGAGCACTTTGTTGTGATGCCATGCTGCTGCGCCTTCAGTTGCCGCCACCGACAAGGCGAGGGCAAAAGCCTTTTTTTTTTACCACCCGGCAAGCGCAAACAGTTGCTGCACACTTGGTATTTCCGCCGTCTCGCATCGTCGCGTTGCTACTTCCAAAACGGCATTATTAAGGCCAGTTACTGACTGCCAAACAAAATCGGGCCTCAAGAACTGCTTCGCAGGGCGCGATCGAAGTTTTCTGCGGATCTCCTCTGGTAGCGCGTTTGCCATCATTTGCTGCGGCAGGGTCGACATGAGCGGCGCCACTGTGGAGGTTGCGCCTCGATCGCGCTGGCCGCGCCGAGCGCGATAGTGGAACGGAGAAGGAGGGAAGTGGTTGGGGCTACTTTTTATATAGAGGGGTTTCAATAGCACCACTATTTCAGCGCCACCAGATGAACGATCCGTAAAGTACATTATTTGCATGCTTTTTTTTGAGACACTTGCGTGCCCTGTCGCGATCGGGCGCACAGAGCGAGCGGCGGTGTTAAGGTGTGTCGCACTTCGACGTGACGTGGCATAAACATATCATTCGCTCCACTTGGGGAATGAAGCCAGAACACACAAGGCAAAAAAAAAAAACAAGAATAGAAGCTCGGGCTTCAGTAAATCTAGACCGCAGAACTGTTTAATCGAGAAGGAAACTGCATTTGTCATGTTCTTCTATTCGTTCGCGACAATTTCTTACTAGCGAGAGTTGTTGGCGCGTACCTTGCGGCCACCGGAAACGCTAAGCCCCTCCCGGAACCGTTGTACAGATATGCGGATTTCGTTTCTTGATCGGTCGTATGGCAGCGCTGAAATAGTGACGCTATCACGCGGTTGTTTTTGTATTTCGCGGGCTTTCTTTAAAGGCAATAAAAAGAAGCTCCATCAATGCTCCTTCTCTGCAAACACTTAAGTTGGCCATTTTTAAACGAGATGGTACTTTCTCGGTAAAGCCAATATTTAGCAAGTTGGGCAATTATTTTATAGTAATTATATGACTGTGCAAAAAGCAAAAAATACCGCAGACTAGGATACGCCATCCTCAACACTACTGAGTTGATTTGAGCCCCCTAGCACACTCCGTCATTTACGAGAGATTGGCTACATTTAGCCGGTACACCCTGTATATCTATCTCTCTATCTATCTATCTATCTATATATATATATTGGTAAACACATGCTATTTCACTTGCCTTGCAGAGTGTAACTAGTTCTATATGTAAGAAGCTTTCCGGGGCGGATATTTCGACCGGCGTCTGCGTGCCGTCTACATGCACCGAAGAAGACGTCAATGCAATTGCCACTTTCGGTAAGAAGTCCTACCGATGTCGCAGAGAATGCAGGTTTTTCAGCTTGTCTACGAGCCGATTCATACTCGTACATTGCGTGCAACGTCGCGGATGCTAGAAATACTTTTTGCAGTGGCTGCGTTCATACTACCAAATAGCTCGGTTTTCTTGCGAGCCATTAGTTGAAAGTGTTGTTTTTATAGATTCAGTATTAGGGGGAGAAGATTATTAGTTCAAAAAAGCAACAAAGCTCGTGTTCATACGGCTGCTAAAACTTTGTTTTAGATGAATTTGCATTACGTTTTTTTCCCCTTTATTTGGGCTTTTTTATTCGCAGCTTATCACCGCAGTCTCACGTGCATGTCACGCAAGCAGGGGCCGCTGGCGCGCAGCGAAGCATACAGACGGAAAGCGACAAGAACGCGCCAAGTGATAAACGTAGCGCCAAGTGCAGAGAGGGAAACGGAATATAAGTGTGAATTTTGGTCTTCTATACAAATATTTTTTTTTCTGTCGACACTGAGATGTTGTTCACCGTTTGTACGGAAACTTACAGACAAGAGTTTATTTGGTAACATGTCATGCTCAGGTCAGATAGATTGAGCGATAGGCTGAGGTTGTCGCGGTTGAATAAAATAGAGAAAGCCAAATAAACAGTCTCATTTACAATGAATTGCATATAGCTGCGATAAGTACGATTCTATATTATCAAGCGCATCATAAGTAAAAATATTTCACTGTATGTTTTGCACAAAAAAACAAAAATGGCTGTTCATAGTGGTGCGCCAATTGACACCACAGATAAAGAAATCTGAATTGGTGCTTTGGATGTTTCCAATGTGACAACGTATTTGTTTTGTTCCTTTGTTTAGTGTTGGGTCAATCGGGCTGCAATGGTAACGCAACATCAACAAGGTGCCGAACCAGAACTGAGAACTGGAATGCCGACATCCCAGCCATGGCAGTCACGTACGTTTCTTAGTAATCGCACATTTTTACGAGCATACAAGTCAGTAGAAATTGGCTGAATACTATCAAGTGCAATTCGTCTAGTACAGTTGAAATGGGCATAAAGAATTGAAAACTAGAAGTAAATAATAAACACGCTATGGTGAAAAGTATTTATCGATTCTTTATGAACATATCATTTCACTGGCCCATACTTCCTGCTATTTTGGGTGTAGCGGTTCCCATTTCATATATTAGTACTACTGAACAATTTTTTGCGACGAAATGCTACTCAGAGTACGAGAAAAAGTTGTTTCCGTAAACAATGAATGTGGGTTACCTGAAATATTTTCTGTACATTTTGAAGCTGCTCCGGTCAGCGCTTTAAGATACTTGATAGCAGTTTAATATATTCAGAGTGCTGTGCTTCCATGGACTAATACTGGCGTAAATTTTGATGCCTTAACCGTTTCAGCGTTTTGAAGAAAAGTGTATTTCGGGCACCATAACGTCAGATTCCGATCGTTTCTAGGAGCAGTCGTTATTTTTCAGGGACGCAATGAACAAACAATTATCCCTGGTTTCCTTGAAACAGGTCATTCATTGTGCTCTTGGCTCTCGTTGCTGCTGGGGCCACAATCACAGACTACTCTGGGAGGCTGCTTGAAAAAAGGGAACACGTCCATTTAGACATCGATGACAAAAAGTCGCATGACTCAACGTTTACAGAATCCAAGCAAGGTATGTATGCAATCTTACGCCCTGTATTCGCACAATATATATATATATATATATATATATATATATATATATATATATATATCAGTGATACGTTGAATCACATGATCCGGCAGTAAAACAAGTAGAAGACCAGAAGTACGTAGAAAGAGAGACGGGACCTTACTGAAGTTTTCTGCCGTGAGAGCAGTCTTCGTCCGAGCGGCACAGGTGCGCTGCCTGCCGAATAGACAACAGAGCTTACGCCGGGCTGACGAATCGGCTTAGATAGTCATGCTGATGATGTGCTGGTGACTATGCTTGTACCTTGAAACCGCACCAAAATATCCTCGGTGAAGCAAATCTCTGTTTCAAGCACGTTCCCCTATAACAGCGAAGCTGCTTTGCCTATCTACCGTCGGTTCGACGTGTATAGTTGGTCTGTTTGTTGCCGGTACAAATTTGGCCAATCCCTGAGATCCCGCAAATAAAACACAGCCGAGGTAGACGATACCGTAGTCGCATGGGCCACGTCAGTCGTTGGGTGGGTGTCTTCGCGACCACGTGGTCGCATGGGCGCCTAAATGGAATGACAGTTCGGCGTCATACGAAGAATGGTACAAAGGAGAAAGTGTTCCGGCAGTGAAAAACACGATGCGCAGAGGAGGATCTACAACCTGTGTAATGGTTGTGGTTCTTTGACAGTGGCTATGACGTTCTTTGACTCAAGAGCTTCACGACGGTCCTCTAGGCCGCCCAAAGGCTGTGGTCCTTTCTTTGTAGCTCGGCAGCTCCTCTTGGCGGATGTGCTTCCGCCACCTCGCTTGGTGTGCCACGTGAAGTGTTTGGATCTCGAGCTGGCACGCGTTTTTGGCAGTTGGAGCAGCTGTGGAAGCCACTGGGGGCGTGACGTGCGTCGTGATCAGCGTACACACCTTGCTCACTTGCTTTGGCCCGACGTATTGCGTAATTGCGCCACTTTTATGTCCCCTCTGACTTGAGGGCAAATCAACACTACAGGCGGAAAAGAAGCGCGTGTAAATGGTGGGGTAAACCAGGAGGTAGTGATGCATGTTGTTAACCGTTTCATACCCTTGATTTCTCATGTTTAAAAACGCAATCGGGCAACGCAGATTTCACCCAGTGCTTTGGATGTGACTTGTTTTCTTCTGTAAGATTTTTATTGTAGTGTACTAATATGTTTATTCATATGCGAAGAGCTACATCTTGGCTAATCCGTCTCACAACAATTGCTTTTTCTTATTTTCGCAGAGCCACGTTTTGAAAACAAAGCTAAGAAGCTGTTTCTTTGCTTCTCTCTTCTCGAGAATGGCACCAAATTATTTGGAAGGGAAAGCTCGAAGACGGATTCAATTGGCGTCTTGCATGGACTGCGTTTCTTCTGCATTGCTTGGGTCATTTGCATCCACAATCGAATTATACCTCGTTATACCAACGTCTTTCGTACGTACAAAAGAGTTTTTTGTCGTTATAAGGTAACACCAGTGTGATTGCATACCGAAATGCAAAGCATAAGAACTCAAGCATGAGCCACGTTACCTGAGAATATTTTGCCTAGTTTACAGCATATCATATTTTTATGTGCGATATGAAGAATATTTTGGACGTCTCATGTACTTCGGGGGAGGGGGAGGGGCGCAGCGTGCCTACTTATTCAGCGGCGCCGTTTAGGTAAAAAATATCTTTATAATGGTGGGCAGTTAGGTTATAGCTTATAGATTTACGTGGTATTCAAGCTCTAACAGGACTCACACTGAGATAGAAACACAAAAATCCTTCACGAAAATATGTTTATTCGAAGCATTCAATAGACATACAGGTTATAAGACGCAAAAAAGGCATCAAGAAAATAAGAAATGAAAAAGAAGCAAAACATGGAAAAATCAAGCGCCGTGAAGTGTCGATGAACTACTCACATATATGTCTCGATTCTTCGTAATGATATAAGCGCAAGCGATTTTCTTGCTTTTTCTGCGATTTCCGTTACTCGCGTGAAGGAATTATGTGCACTCAAATAGCGGAAGGAGCCATATTTGGAGCAATAAGCTGGCAAATGAAGCCCACAAGTAGTCTTAAGCGCTTTGTTATTGTGAAGGGCTTGCCGTGTCTCTGACTCAGTGTGTGTCGTTATATGCGTTTAAATACCATGGACATCCGCATTGCCTATTTTTTCTTTGTTACAAGTCCAAAATGAACCTCGACAATTGTGAAATTTTCAATAACAAGTGCGACCACGAGAAATTGCGGTAGTATGTCGCGCGCAATCGCATGGAGCGAAGTCTACATCGTTATTCCCACTCTGCAGTAGCAAAATAGTAATTCTACAGCATTCAATACAGACTTTGGACTTATAAATACTTATTCTGCTTTAAAGATATCATCGTACCTGAAATGCGTACTCACGGATGTCCTCACGCTGTTCACACTTTTGTGATAAGGCTGTGGGCTACTGTGGAAAGCAAATCTTTAGCGTCTTTGAAGGAGTGAATATTTTAATATCATATTCGAAGCATTGGGAAACTCGGACTTCTTACTTTTAGAATGGTTGAATGCACACTTCAGGCTAGACACAACGACGTCAGTCCGAAAACTAATTTTCTGATAAGCTTGAATCCGTTTAGTACAAGCCACAGCATCGTGCGAAAGCGCTTCAGAACATACAAAAGTACTATCTTTTATTTTGATTTTACAGGCGTGCTCAAGTGCACGTAGCAATAATTTTAAATTGTTCAGGACGTATGCAAAGTAGCGAAGTATTTACATCATGTGGATGAGAGGGGACAACTGTTTTCTAAAGCAGGCCAGGGGGTACACAAATGGAATAAACAGGTAACAATGGCTACCGTGCTTCTCTTCAAATAGTTGGTTTCTTTACACTTGTTATCTGAATTGCAATAATGTAGGAGGGTTTGTAACATTATGTTTCCATCTGATAAACACTCAGTCATAGTGAATGTTTTTGGTACCTCGAAGCAGTCGTGCGTATGTGGCCGAGAAGGTCATGGCATCTGAATGCAAAGAATTGCCTCTAGTTATACCCTACCTGAATGCTTAGGTAAGCCTACAAGCCGGACTTTTCATTCCCAGGTAATTCGGCTGACATGAACAAACTGAACCTGATGACGACGATCATCGACCGGGGACCACTGGCAGTGGACACTTTTTTCTTCATTGGGTACGTACGTGTATATCTTGTGCTGCTCGCGATACATGGGCGCTTCATTAGATGTTCTTTGCGGTAGCGTGAAGGCGAAAAGGTAGAACAATTTGACGAATTCTTAAAATTTCACACGGCGCTGCGATTTAGTGGATTTGCAGTAGTACTGCTAAGCACGAGGTTTTCAGCTCGATTACTGGCTGCTGAGCCGATTTGTACAGGGCTGGAATACAAAAAAAGACCGTGTTTCTAAATTTAGTCATTTATCAAGAAACCATAGGTAGTAAAAAGTTTTTCCAAGTTGCGTACTAGGGCGTCTCTCATAACCTTTGAGATACTTTAGGAGGTTGTACGCGATAATTTATTTGGTCTCTATCAGTGCCCTTATTACATCAACTACTATTTTAAGATAGCTAGCCCGAATAAAGAAGGCGGAAGAGGATGACGCTTGTCTGAAGAGCTTCTTGTACTGGTTGCAAAAAAAAACACACAGGAGAATATCTAAAACTCAGCATTTTTCGTTTTCACCTCCCATATGTTCCTCGAAAGCCTTTCCTTTCAGGAATCAACCAACACATCCAAGTCTGCCTTTTGTTACTGCCTTTTGTAAGTGCTTTGTGTCATCGCAATTAGGGAGAGTGACAGAAACAAGATATCAGGATTGACTGTGGCGTGTGAGAGGGTACGTCAGGTACGATAAGAGTAATTTGTGCATTGCAATGGATCCATATAAATATATCGATCGTTAGTTCCGTTTACGTAGTTAAGCAGTGGTCCCGAGAATAAGTCTTTTGACGTTAGCCTAGCCAAATCATCTTCAGCCTATTTTTATGTCTACTGCAGGTCGAAGGCCTACTACCTGCGATCTCCAATCAGTGGTGTAGCCGGAAATGTTGTTCGGGGGGGGGGGGGGGGGGGGCTCGGGTTTCAGCGCAGCCTCCTCCTTGTAGAATTTGTCGAGGGATGAAATACATGATTAATAACTACATTGCTATTACGAATGCCATTGTATATTAGATGCTACAAACGAATAATTGAACGCGACGCACTGTGAGTACAAGTATGTACTTTTTTTCATACAAAATATATTCGTGTGTTCCCAAAAATGTGGCAGAGATAACTGATATCAAAGCTTCCGCATGTTTTTTCTCTATAGCATAAGTACAGAAAATATCAAGCGGACTTATCACAAGGACAATATCAGTTCAAAACCAGCAACGCAGTGCATGCAGCTGATATGAAAAACGTAAAGGCCATCAAAATTAACAAGTTGAGGACAAATATTTTGATGAATCTATGTCATTCACGAACCTTGTTTACATTTTTGTACATATGCAACGGCCAGGGAAAAACCTCAATGATACTGTCCTTCGTTGCCGTGGATTGCGCAGGAGCAGCTGTTACCAGTCCTGTATTATGAGTAATTATGAGTAACTGCACCGAAATTATAGTCGCAACAGTGAGTACATATACAAAGCAGGAGTTCTGCAATATATACATTAGAAATGCGAAGATATAATGGAATATACAAATGCGAAGATACAACTTGATAAAGGGCGAAAAAGTGTCGCTGGAAACAAAGTTCACCGCTTGTATACAGAAAACCTCGCCACAAGATATTTAAATGTACCTATAAGTATCCAATAAATGTACGTATCTAAGCAAACGTCACTGTATATAATGCGTCAAACAAGACAAATAAACATGTTACGCAGTCACAGATAGTAAACTTTACGCATAGAAAGGACAGACGATCCAGGCAAGAACAATACTATGATCGCAGAAATCGTGATATGTACTTGGGCCATGCTGCAGTCGCGATAGCACCATATGGGTAGAATAATAGAGGAAAGTGCAGAAATCAATAGAAAAATGTGCATTTTAGCTGCCTGCACAGCGCCAAGAATAATTATGCACCCAAAATCAAAGAAGGCTATTGCTTTGCTTCAAAAAAGAAGTAAAATCAGGTAGCCAAAAGGAAAGAAACGGCCATACGAAAGCCACAGATGATGCGGCAAGTTGAACTACCCAATATCCGAGCGTGTTTGTTGGGAAACGCTGCGTGGGCCGGGCTTTCCATGAGCAAGGTCGGTCAAAATTGGTCATTGATGTCCTCGTAATTTTTGTATTCGCATGATTATTTTGATCATGATGCTAACTGTTACAATAAATGGTGAAAATTTTTGCGGTTTTGAAAGCTAATGAACAGTCATACGTTTTCATAATTACGAGTTCTGAGGACAGAGAGCTTTTTACTTGAATTGATTTCTCCTGCTTTGTTGTATAAAGTACAAACTTCACTCGGCGGGGAAGTTTAGCGAAGCGGTCAATGACTTCGGACACGTTGATGCCGATGTCTCTGTGGGCGTATAAAGGATCCAGCCTAACCATGCGTTCCTGAGAGATTGCAGAGTCAAGTAGTTTTTTAGTAATCTCATGTTTGAAAATATTTGCTCTGGGCTGGCAGTGGTCACGAGAAGGGTGACCACAATCTTCAGCAGTATGCACACAATTACATAGAACCTCCAGTCGCAATGAGAGAGGGCATCTATTCCGGTGCTAAAACCTAAATACACTTCTTCGATGTCGTTGGCATCTTTGTTTAGGTACCTTGCACAAACAGTAAGCTGTTCGATTCCAGCAATATACGTCGTTTCTTCAGCAAGTACGGAGAAGTAGCTGCAGCGTTTACTTTTGCATCTAGGCTTTATTTGATAATTTCACTAAATATCTCTATATTTTGGTTTTGTGCATCTGGGCTTGAATACGGGGCATTACTGGGGCAACTTTCCAAATGGTTCTTCAGATATGTATCTCCACAATCAGCTCGCATGCGAAGAAGCGCTTTCAAAATACCAGTATTTCCAGCCGGGGCTTTGCTTTAATCCATAGGACCACTGTCCTTATGGCCACGGAGAGCCAGACTTTCAAGTCCAGCAATCTGGGACATCCACTACTGCGGTGAAGCCGACCCTAGGGTGATGCGGTAGCCGTAACTCTATGGGCAGCATTTCTTTAAAATCGATTGCAGAGCAATGGCTCGTTTTTCGCGATTTGCACTTGAGAAACTCAATCCCAACAACGTTCTTACGGTATATGTCGAGTGTAGTTTAATTCCACAGGCTGGATGTTTTTCCTGGGGCACTTTTGTAGACCCATTTATAATGCATGGGGTGATTTAAAACGTCCTTTGCAGCACAGTAAAAACTCATCCGCTAATTGCACTCTAGTGGCACATACTGTAGGTCTCTCTATATATGTAGGTACAGTTTGGTTTTATTCCGCTGGCTGAATTTTTTTCCTGGGGCGCTTTTGTTTGGCTACTATGCAGCAAAGCATCTCTACAGCGGCAAAAGATTCGTCCGCCGTTGAATTGATGGGAAAAAGCTTGTGGACCATCGTAAAAATGGACACGAATGTGCAGCTGTGATGCATATTTGCGCCCTGGCGTATAAGGAAAGATGATGGTGTCAGATTCTGCAAGAAGGAGCGGGAAAAATGGCTTTATGGAGTGCCATCGAAGCAATAAGCTCGGCTGCGCGTGCCCCTTTTTCTCAAGTTTCGGCGCATGGTAAAGTGTTTCATTTGGTATTTAGAAAGATAAGGTATTTAGAAAGCTTTACTATTAGGCAAATTTTTGACACAAAAGGACATCGCCAAATAGAGCACTTGTTCCTTGTGTTTACTTGATAATGCAATGTGCCGACAATGCGAAGGTTTGAATATGAACAGGGTAAAAAAAATTGAAAGGGAAAACTTATGATCTATAGAACGCGTGAAGGAACGAAATGAAGAGGAAAAGAGAGTCTCCGTGTTACAGCGAAAATTGGCAGCTTCGTCTCGTTTTAGTTTTAAATGCCTAAGCACTTCTATGCCTACCAAATGAGAAATTTGTCCGTCCGTCACGTAAGACAAATGCAATTGCTCATAACGACGTAAGGCACAGGCTACAGGATCTCAGCGAAGTGAAGCGAACAGCGCCTACATTCATTGAAATCACCCATACAATATAAAGAACCGCACATGTTTCAATAAAGATTAAGTTCAAAACAATCATCCGAACCACGAAAAAAACATTGCATACCCCTTAGCGATTGTAGTGGTGGTTTTGCAACAGCTTAGCTGGACATCCAGTTTGATAAGGACCGATAATAGTTGATAAGGGTCGGATCGTGTTCGATAAGGTTGATAACGACTGATGAGGGTTAATAAGGGTTTATGCTGGTCGAATCAAATTTCATAACATTGATAATTACACCAAGCTGCGTCGCGATTACCAAGCGGCACAATGCTTGTGCACACTTAGGCCCCAGAGGAGTTTCTGCGTGATTTCTTTTTTCAGTTCGGAAGTATAACTAAAATCATGCATGCCTGTTAAGTGTACGCAAATCTCGCATGTTATACGTGAAAGTAAGGTTGTGAAGGTTTGAGGCAGTGGAGCCGCAACCCCTGAACTACACCGGGTGAATTGTTGTAGGGCCTGCTGTGAGCCACACGATTGCTCAGCTGCGTAAATGGGTAATCGCTTGACAATACTTCTTGGACCCCCGCCTTGTCGGCAGTATTTCCTCTCGTAAGGTGGCTGTTACAATGTCCTCGTAGCGCAACAAAACACTGGTCTGACAGTCTTTCGCACACGACTAACCTGATTCCGGGCGTTTAAATTCTGTCGCACCAAATCGCTTGGAAATACGAACAAAACATGCAATGGGTTTGTTTGTCCACAAACTCAGTCGTACTGTGGGGAAACAAGCTTCTAGTTTATGGCAGCGTTATTTCCCGTGCACAACTTTTTTTTATTAATATTGTGAAAGCAATTATATGTACACTCCAGGGGCATTAACGCCGACGTCATGCGCGTCGCCTTCGCTGTCGCCGCGATGTTCCGTGTAAAGTCCAAGTGCGATAACATCACGGCCGGACGCCGTATTTTGCCGGTGCGAGTGATTTAGCTGAGAAGCCTGGTGGCTCAATCCCGAAGGTTATGAAAAATGGCACACAATGCCTCAGGCCAGTACGTCTCGCTTTGTATTGTGTGTATTACACAGACAAACAGCAGTGGTGCAAGCAGGGTAACGTTTAACATAAACTCACCGCTCTCGCATTGCACTAAATACTGAAGAAATTGAACATTCACTGTTAAGATCACCGCGTACTATCGTCAGTCAAAGCAAACAGCAAAGAAAGCTTCGCTTACATTTATTCCCACATTGAGTCAGATAAACATAATTTTATTGCGATACCAAATTTATGGACACTCAAGGCACTTTCCCGCCATCGTCGTCGACGTGATGTTCCGTGTAAAGTCCAAGTGCGATAACATCGTGGTCGCGCGCCGTATGGTGTGGGTGAAAGTGAAAGCATGAGAGCGTGAGCAGACAATGGTTGCTCAGTCTCGCGCGCGCAAGGGAGGAAGGCGGGAAGAAAGCACTCCGTCTTCCATCGCGCACAAGGCCGCAGGGAAAGTGGGGGACGTTTTACTCCTGTGGCGGCTACGTATAACGTGGCTGAGCGCGGCCGCGCGGCCCCGATTTTGAAAGCGATCACCGCTGGGTACAAAGTCTAGGCGGGCCGACGGCTGGGACCCTATAACGTAAACTATTCCAATCTGTTTTCGTTCCAATCTCCTGATGTCGAATTTACACAACCGCCAACGCAAGCATCGGGCGGTGACTCGCAGCGTTGTTTGAGAAGGCTAATGAAACGCTCTCCTATTTTATAGGAGGTCACTTTTTCCTTTCAAAAGGAATAGCATTGCCTACCTTGATATACATTTCTTATCAGATTGGCTGACCAAGGGCGAGGAGTACGCAGAAGTGGAGGCGGTAAGGTGGGGCCGGGCTAGCGCAGTGAAAGTAGATAATCTGATGAGGAGGGTGTTGCCAGCGTCTGCGTTTGCCCTGCTTCTTCTTACTTAGCTTTCGGTGTCTGCTAGAAAATCACGCCGGCGTGCAACGGAAAGGTAACAAAGCAGCTAAAACGAATCTTCAGTGAAGAAAATTTGACATAGCGATGTCGTCGTTTACGTGCCGAAAGGGCTCGACAGCCATATAATGCCATGCAAAATTTTAATATAGGCAAATAAATCCATTCTTCACGGCAGCTCCGACTAGCCAGTGCCAGAGCGATCGGCGGGTACCCACTTTCTATTGATGTCGGAACGGGGCAGTGTCCGTCTATTAAGAAGAAAATTAAGTTTTGCTCGGCGTAATAATGCATCTTTAATGCGTACACGCCACTTTGACGCAGTGATTTTTCACGGTTTTTGGACGTCAGGTGACAGACAGGCGAAGTGGGCGCAGCCCGAAAACTTTTGACCAATGGCGGAGGGCTGATGGTAAAAAGGCATAGAATCGAAGAATAATATTTTTCCGTTGTTCAGTCTCACATGCATAATTAGTGTGCACACGTCATATCAGAGTGAGTAGCTTTCGCGGTGTTTCAACGGCGGAGCTGTTTAAGCCGAGCGTTAGTCCATAACGTGCGAACAGAAATTGTGGGCCAATCCTGGTGGTAGTGCAGAAAGGGTCCAAGCGCAATGTCCCACATCTCTGTAACTAGCGAAGCTGAGCCTGGCTAAATCTAGCTAAGCATGGTTGGGACTACTTAAGCTTAGTCCGTCATCGATAGACAATTGATAGTCAACCAGTAGCTATTCGATTCTCGATAAATGATCAATAAATTCCGGAAAATGCTGAGGATGGCTTCGTAGTGCTTAGCCTTGCCCAAAAGCCAGGCCAAGCTAGGTGCCCATCAGCTCCGCTGTCTCTGTAGCATTGCGCTTCCCGTGCAAGCTACGCTAATATTTTTTCTTCACGTTGCGTGACAGAGAAGTGAAGTTGGGCAATCATGGAGGCCTGATTGCAGAAATAGAATAGAAACAGTTTGGAATAGCTTTTCGTTAAGGCGCCCCTGATGCCTTCGTGCGCGGTGTGTTCTCGGCGCAATTAGTTCGCGTGCAAGCCAGAAGTAGCACGATGGACCATTCACTCGCTGTTGCTGCCGCTCTCCCCCACGCCATCGTTTTGACAGCGAGTGTCCACGCTTATCGAGAGAGATGTGTTCGTGTGTGATTGTGCGCGCGTGACAACGTGCAGTTTAATTTAGTTAGTAAGCGAATGTTCACAGCACTTTATGCAGCTCATAAAACGACTAACCTTATTTTGCACAGCTGTCTAACAAATTTCTGTCGCAATCAGTGATTCGCCTGTAGGGCGAAATTGACTTTATTGTTATTATTATTGTAGTTAATATAATAAAAAAGTTGTCGCAGTTTCACCTGAAAGGCGAAGCATCAATCCGCCTTTTTCATTTTCCTGTGCTGCCCTCTGCCGCGCGCCGCTGGAAACGTTTTGGTAGGGTGCTGGGGCTTTCGCGCCGGTTGATTTGTGAACCTGCGCCCGTGTTAAGTGCGCATCGGTTGTGCGTTTCGTGGATCGCGAATAATTATTAATGGCTTCTGGGGGGCAGCATGTCGCTCCTGGAAGCCATGTAGCACTCACCAGCTATATACACATAGGGTGAGCAGGCCTGGGTGTGCTGTTTTGTTTACAGTGCGGCCGATAAAGGCACGCTGAGTTCCCTCTGCCGTCGCGGCTGCTTTGGAGTTTGTTGGCCCTAACTCCTGCACTTGCACCTCGCTTTTTTTTTTGTAATTCTTTTTACACATTCTTTAGACATTTCGCATAAATCAGATGTTTTCGAGGGCGCAGCCTTCCGCGTCGGATTTAGCTAAGCGATGCACTTGTTTACATCGGCATCTACAGCCGCAGATCGTTGTTAGCGTCAAAAAATGGGGGAAAGGTGCATATATGAAAAGGCACTGATATGAAAGAATGTCAAAACGTAGAATAAAACACACATATCTGCTCATATGAGCCGCGTTGCTCCATCGTGAGACGAGTCAGTATGAGCGGCTGAGCCACTTAAACAATGACAGCTGTGATCCAGTTACAAATATTGGGCTGTTAATTTATTACAGATTCTCGCTTTTCTTTAACTTCGCGGTAGTTTGCGCGTGTCATAAAGCATTATTAGAGCAAACTGTGCTCGCATAAGCGCTCATTTAAAGGCCGTGTTGTTCTCCTGCAAAAACGCGGATGCCATCGCTGACACCGTTGGTATATAACTGAGCGAAGTGGCTTTTTATGCTGCTGTACCGAATGTACCGTCTCTTGTTTCGGGTTTGACGCAGAGATAAAGAGTACATCTCAGGAATTAAGAAATGTGTCAGCATGCCGACACGTAAAAACCCACCCATCTACGTTGCGAATACGACCGGCAGCCAACGGGAACGGTGACGTACAGATGTTGGCACAGGCGTTGGGCACAGCGCTGTGTCCCCGCTTGCAGCTTATTGTGTACGCGGTGATCGAAGCGAAGGGTAGTTTATTTCAAATCCCTAAGGTTAAAATTGGACTATAAAAGCAGTTTCCTTCATTATAACTTGCTTACTTTTCAGTACCGGTCCGCCGGTAGCGGGTGCGCGAACTCGACGGTGCCAGGCCTGACCTTCGCTGAACAGGTCAACATTGGCTCAAACTTATAGTGCACGGATTGAGAGGGTCGAATCTTGTGCATTTCAACTTCGTAGGCATGTCTAGACTCACTTTGAGCGTGATTATTTATATATACTAACGAAGCCGCTGCGACTATCGCGCTATCGGTTCGACGGCCGATCGCGCGGGGTTCGATCGAATGATGGTCGGAACGCTGATTTTATCGGTGCCGTCGACAAGAAAGCCCGTCCCAGTACAACTAGCGCTCGTCGGTTACGTCTTGTAGGCCTGGTATGATAAAATGGTCTCAGCGACACAATGCTGAATGGTCGGCCAATCGTAGGCGTGCGCGTCTTGTCGGTCTCGTATCGACCCGTGTTACCGCGCCTTGAACGAGTACGTGAAGTCGGGCACACGCTGCCACTACCAGCAAGCGACGACCGACGCTGCAAGAAGTCTTCGTCAGCAACGTGTTTTTAAGTGTCGTATAAGTGTAACGCAGGGGTTTATCGATAAATTTGCTATTACAGCCATCAATGCAAGGCAGCAACTACGTGGTTCCCTGTGCAGTCTAGACGAAGCCCTCACCGCTTCCTCTTAAAAGTGGAGTTGCAGTCTTACGCAACGCACGTTTTCGGTACCGCACCAACGTCGAGCTACCAGGGAAGTTTCAACGAGGTACACAGCACAAGTTTGCACTTGCAGTAGCGCGCGTGCGAGCGCATTTTTTTTTTTTCGGGGACGTGCCCCGAGACGGGGCCGCACGGCCGCGCGCGCGACCCTTCCAAAACGTTTCGCGACCAATCCGCCAGGGCAGAGCGCATGCGCCGTAGCGCCGTGAAAAAGGCGGAAAGCGATAGTAAATTTGTAGAGAGCTATACGGAGTAATGATATTAGCTTTATCAGCTGTATAAGCTTGGACATGCAGCAGCACCGGTAATGCGCAGAACTGTTGTCGACGCCGTCGGCGTTTTGCCCGCGTTCGCTCAAAATGCGTGCGGCGTTGGTGACTGTTGCCGGAGCCTCTGATATAAATAGGCACTTGGTGCCGCAGCTAAACGTCGCCTCCCTTCCCTCCCCATCCCCCCCCTCTCCCATGGCCTCTCGCGTGTCGGAAGAAGTCGCGTTTGCTCTACATATATGATGATTGTAAAGGAGGAAAGAGACGCCTTCTTCTGCAGCCCTTGAGCGAGCACGGCGCAGAACGCGCGTTTGTTCTCCGCCGTGCGTTCACTCCCCGTGAAAGCGCGCGCCCCTCGCACCCTTTCACTCGCACATACAGCGTTCGGCGGCGCGCGGCGACGATTTCATCTCCATTGACGTCATACGGAACCTCACGGGCGACGCCGACGGCAGAAATCTGCTTTTGAGTGTCCATATAATTGCTATCGCAATAATACGTATTACGCTCAAGCCAGGCGCAATACACATACAAGTTTTGAATACACGCGCATTTCCTCTCTTACTGCGACTGAGTGCCGATAATTTTTTTCGAGCTAATGGGGCACAGCGTGTTGTTTACAAAAAAGTTGTCGCAGTTTCACCTGAAAGGCGAAGCATCAATTGCGATAGCAAATTTGTAGAGAGCTATACGGAGTAATGATATTAGTTTTATCAGCTGTATAAACTTGGACATGCAGCAGCACCGGCAACACGCAGAACTATTGTCGACGCCGTCGGCGTTTTGCCCGCGTTCGCTCAAAATGCGTGCGGCGTTGGTGACTGTTGCCGGAGCTTCTGATATAAATAGGCACTTGGTGCCGCAGCTAAACGTCGCCTCCCTTCCCTCCCCTTCCCTCCCCCCTCCCCCTCCCCATGGCCTCTCGCGCGTCGGAAGAAGGCGTGTTTGCTCTACATATATGGTGATTGTAAAGGAGGAAAGAGACGCTTAATCTGCAGCCCTTAAGCGAGCACGGCGCAGAACGCGCGTTTGAGCGTTCACTCCCCGTGCGTTCACTCCCCGTGAAAGCGCGCGCCCCTCGCGCCCTTTCACTCGCACATACAGCGTTCGGCGCGCGGCGACGATTTCATCTCCATTGACGTCATACGGAACCTCACGGCGACGGCGACGGCGACGGCGACGGCGACGCCGACGGCAGAAATCTGCTTTTGAGTGTCCATATAATTGCTATCGCAATAAAAGCAGCTTGGTGTCTGCCACAGCGGATATGGTGGCATAGACATGTTGGAAATCCGGCTTTCTATTGGATGGCGCAGATCAGCACACAGAAAGAGAATTTCGGGTGGTGGGTGGATTGCTTGTTGGGAAAATGGACATATTCTCTCGCGCAAGCCGTAACTTTAGAAGTGAATCCAAAGTACAAGTGCCCAAAAATGGTGGTATTAAGTAGTGTGCGCTCTTTCCCGTCTGTTGTTGTTTTGTTCCTGTTTGCCTTGGGCAGCGTCTCAATACAAATAACATACCGTAACTGTCTCGTTCGACGGAAACACCTAAATATTTTTGCAGTAGGTAGAGTCATCTGCTTTCGGCGTTCTTGGAAGTAGTCCACTTCCGACGTGATCAACACGCTCAGTGCTACTTCATCTTTCTTTTCCTTTTAATATACGTGCAATATTTAACGGTAGTGTGCGCAGGCGAATATTACAAGATTTGGCGCTGTAGTTGTTTTTTGTTGAAAGTTACACACGTGGCTCCACTCTCGTGCGGCCGAGACATGGACTGTCAGGATATGGTCATGTTGCATACAATGCCAGGGCTAGTACTTTGTTTTCTCGCGGAACCTCCCCCCCCCCCCCCTAGTCAGCCAACTATAAGTCACAATCTTAGCACACACAAGACAAATTGGCTTTATGCTTTTGAAAGCGGACAACTCTCTGTCTTTGGATCTTAGCGCTTCCTTTCTTTCTAGCGCATGCTGCGCTAGAAAAAAGTCGGCAGAATATTTTTTTCCGGTTACAATACGCATTATCAATATGAAGTTCAAACTTTCGTCAGTATTCGCCTTTTTCCGCAATGCGACGTGTGTGGCGGCGTTGTGTCGAGATTCGGAGAAAAACCGGTCAAAAACGACATTCAGCAGCTGATTAATGCACTCTCGTTCAATGCTAAAAGCTTTTTCAGTGGCATGACACCATTAGCACACCTTCACGTTGTCATTTTCTTGGAAAATGAAAAATTTGTGCTCTCCAAATCAGTGTTCAATGGTGTGAGTGCTGCATTGATTTGCTCCTTTTATTTACTCTACTAAGCTTGAAAATGCCGCTAGTCATACATAATAGAGCACAGATAAAAGGCACAAGTGCACGCGGCATGGTCTTATCCTTAGAATAAGTTCGCTAATGAGACAGATCATGAATCCAACTACAAAATGATATCTCAGACCAAAGGAATGAGGGAGAACCACTAGGATACACTAAGTTCGACAATCTTATTGTTAACAGGTGATTCAAGGGTGACGCAAGGCGACAACTTTTGCATATGACGGCATGCATACCACTACGTCATCAATAGAATAACATGACTTTAGTGAACCAAAAACATGCCATGCAGTAAAACTTTATTATAGGAACACATTTCCAGCATTGTTCGCACAACTCAACGCTTGAAGCCTGTGTATATTTGCGGCGGCACGTATATGTTTTGTTGCTGCTTGGCTCACTTTGGTTATTCAAACGTATAGCTTCACTGGCTTTACTCAACAATAAAACAATAACAAGACATAGACGTTTCGCCACCTATGCGGGTGGCATCGTCAGTACACAAATGGCGTCCCATGAAAGAGTACATCAACTTATATCTTGCCGTAAACATCCGGCAAAGGACCACGATTACTGTTGCATGCATTTTGATTATGACGGATGAACCATGATTCGATGAATTTCCTTGGGCCCCATCGTTGTTCCCGTGCCAGCGTCGTCACATTATCGAAATCGAACACGTGTCCTTTCGTCAGGCAGTGATCGACTAATTCCGTCTTGGCACGTGTTGAATGTGTGGCTTTGGTGACGTCCCTGACGTGTTCCTTGATGCGAGTATGACGTCGTCGCCCGGTCTCACCGATGTAGTAGTGAACGGGCTGCACTTGAGGATCTGAGGTCCGACCCTTCTGTCGTGGTCCTGGAAGCCGATAAGGGTAAAGGCATTGTTGTCATGGACCGAAAGGACTATGAAGGAAAAATGCAAGAAATTTTGGATGATCCTTTGCACTTTGAAAAGATGCAGCACGATCCTACTTTAAGTACTGAAAGACAATTAGTGGACTACTTGCGTAGGCTAAAAACGAAAGGAATGGTGGACCAGTCCTTATACCGCCGTCTCTTCTCGTCTGACGGGGCAACGCCGAGAGCGTACGGACTGCCAAAAGTTCACAAAGATGGCTGCCCCCTGAGACCTATTGTATCTTTTGTTGGATCTCCAACATACAACTTGTCAAAGTTCTTAGTTGAAATCTTAAATCCTCTTGCGGAGGATAATACGTTCACGGTTAAGAATTCCAAAGAATTTGTCACCGCGATACGTCAGCAGCAACTGGGTGACGCGGATGTTATGGCGTCTTTTGATGTCACGTCTTTATTCACCAATGTGCCGATAAAACTGGCTACCGATGTAATCGAGAAACGCCTACAAGATGATTGTACTTTGACAAGTCGAACTTCGCTGACTGTAGATGATATCATGATTTTACTGAGGTTTTGCTTAAAGCAAACATATTTTACTTTTGGCGGAACTGTCTACCACCAAATAGAAGGTGTCCCGATGGGTAGCCCTGTGTCGGTAATCGTGGCAGATCTTTTGATGGAACACGTGGAAACTATATGCCTGTCCACCTTGCCCTTCCCTGTGAAAATGTACTGCCGTTATGTAGATGACACTTTCGTCATTGTAGAAAAGCACAATCTGCAGGCTATGCATGATGCACTCAATAGTGTTCATCCTGCCATTCAATTCACGTGTGAAATGGAAGATGGTGACACTTTGGCGTTTCTAGATGTGCTGGTGCGTCGGAACGAGGGCGGTTCATTGGCGACATCCGTATACCGCAAACCTTGCGACAGTGGCAATGTGCTGAGTTTTGACTCGCACCACCCTGCGGAGCACAAATATGATGTTGCCCGTACACTTCTGTCGCGTTGCGACGCGCTGTCGTCGACACAGACCCTGAGGAAGCATGAAGAAGCTAATGTTGCCACTGTCCTGAATAAACGGAGCTACCCTCAGCGGTTTGTCGATGACACGCGGCGCCGCATGCAAAGACCTCGCGAGAGCAGGGCTAATAAGGAAAAATCTGTTGTGTGCATCCCGTATGTCTGCGGCGTGTCAGAAGCTGTGCGTAGGGCCTTGCGACCTCTGGGGCGTTAGGACTGTGTTTAAACCCATGCGCACACTGGTTAACGTGTTCCCAAAACCAAAGGACCGCACCCCCTCCGACGAACAAAGCGGAGTTGTGTACAAAGTTAACTGCACGGACTGTGATGCCTGCTACGTCGGTGAGACCGGGCGACGACGTCATACTCGCATCAAGGAACACGTCAGGGACGTCACCAAAGCCACACATTCAACACGTGCCAAGACGGAATTAGTCGATCACTGCCTGACGAAAGGACACGTGTTCGATTTCGATAATGTGACGACGCTGGCACGGGAACAACGATGGGGCCCAAGGAAATTCATCGAATCATGGTTCATCCGTCGTAATCAAAATGCATGCAACAGTAATCGTGGTCCTTTGCCGGATGTTTACGGCAAGATATAAGTTGATGTACTCTTTCATGGGACGCCATTTGTGTACTGACGATGCCACCCGCATAGGTGGCGAAACGTCTATGTCTTGTTATTGTTTTATTGTTGAGTAAAGCCAGTGAAGCTATACGTTTGAATATGAATTCCCCTGGCTTCTGGAACATTTTTTCTCACTTTGGTTATTAGCCTGCGTAACACCGTGATTTAATTTCGCGTCATCGCACGCACATTTAAGTCTCCTTGAAAACAGAACCAGGACTATTCAGTCACTGGAACAGCCTTTCATTTACTTATCACACAGTCCCATAGTCGCTCGAGTAGGATTATAGCGGGGAGGATGTATATACGCATTAAAACTTTTTTAGGTAACACTATAAGAAGTGATACCCAAACCAAACAGAGAAACAAGGCACCAGGGCGCTCACAAAACAGGGGCCGAATTCACAAAGCTTTTCGATCGTAAGTGCTGCACCACGATTGACTGACACCTGCTTCTGCGAACAGTTTTGGCGTAAGAACGTTTTTGTGAATCTGGCCCCAGTATAAAGCATACAGTAGTTAAAATGAACCTAAAAGCAAGAGGTGTTAAAAGGCGTGAATTTGGGACATCGCCGAACAGCACCTCTAGTGGTCCTCTGGAAACAAACGCGTTTTCTATGGGAGAGCGTAGTTTTTCCCAAATAACTAATAATAGAAGCTATCTTTCAAAATATCCCCGTGGAAACAGGCTCTAGGCGCTTAGCCCGAAATCTCGTGCAAGTGGTACCATTACTTACGACAGAAAACCCGTTCCAAATTGCGGGCGAAGTTTCAAGTAAGGGAGTCTATGGAAAAGCCAAAATTTTGGAGGCTTTTTTGGTCAGTAAGAAGCTATTTGCGATGAACCTATTGCATCGATTGACGTATTCGTGGGGATTTATCAACTTCAACGACTCCGCTTTCAGCTAGTTGCAGCAGCACCTCTTGAAATGGCAAAGAAGTCATTCCAAAATTGCAGTTTTCATAACAAGGTCGCGGAATTTATTGTGGTGCATATAGAAAACTAGTTTTTGCCAAGAGCATAGCTTCGAAGCGGTAGCCGAGCGCTTTGAGCGACCACATATGAAGATCACTGATACCACGATCGTGAGTTCGCAGGTTCGAAGCCAGCTGCGCCGAACTTTTTCGCTGCTTAGTTTTGTGGTTTTCCGCCAGATGGCATATTCCTAAGTGCAGGTCGTTTAGTTATGGTTCTTGTTTCGTTACTTTCTACTGTACCAACGTCTTCCTAAAAAAATAGCTGGCTGGTTTCGTGAACATGAGAACGTGCTTCCAAACTTCTTTTGCACTTTAGGTATAATGTACTTTAGAGAATAAACCCAGGTAACATGTTTTGAAGTGTCATTTCTTTCTTAAAGCGAACATTTATGAAGAAACTACTAAGAATAGTTTTTTGTTTGGGGGGGGGGGGATTTTTAGCTATGTTGTCTGAAACGCGTGTTTGTGCAGTTATTGTGCGGCTTGAAACGTACCACAAAAATACACAGCGTCCAGTGTGTGTAAGTAAAAAACACAGAAGTAGAAAAGTTGGCTGCAGCCACAGACGTAGTATTTTTACAAAGGAATACAATTGAAGCTATTTAACTTAGTATATTCGCGTTATATCAAGGCAGAATTTTTGCGTACCTGATCTTCGGTGCAAATGAAGGCTGTCCGAATTATTGCACAAGCTTGTTTGCTTAGTAGAAACCGGTACCTCGAAACATAGACATTCTACCCTCAATATGCAGCGCACGTGTCTTATTATTTGAACCATTCTCATATATCTTCACGAAATTCCAGAAATACTAAAGGTCTTCATATCTTTTTACCACGACTTACGCAGAGGAGTATTGGAAATTATGTGAAAAGACTCCGGGACGTGTTAATGTAGCCTGTCGTGTAAAATGGAGAACGATTCGAATCACAGACCAGGCCCTTCTTGAGTTGTGCCCACAAAGTTCCCACAAAGTTGTGTAAGAAGACATTGTTTTCGGCTATAATTGAAGAAGTTGCCATATCATTCTGCTGTTCTGTTCTTGACTAACTCTCTGAATCAGGTCGCAGCACCATGATATAATTACTGGTGCAATTCTTTAGTAATTCTGTGATAATATTATCCTACCCTAAATTTAACATGTTTGAACAATTGAAGAAACGCGAGAAAGGACCGTGAGGGATTCCAGAAATGTTGCCTTATTAGAATCGTTTATGACCCGTATCGGTACGGTCGTTTTGTCATGATCACGCCAGCGTCCACTAAACGTCATTTATCATTTTGTCTACTGCCTGTAAATAAAATACAATAGTCTCGTTCCTTGTGTGCGGGTAGCACAATGGCAGCTGAACCTATTATATGGTCCCACTAAGCCACACCTTCCCTTTTCTGCCATGGTGCCACAGGACATGTCAGTTTCATCCTTGAATTTCGCCCTTTCAGTTTCCTAGAAAGCATAGGGAGGTACACAAGTTTTGACGTCGTCCTGAGATTTGAGTAAAATTTCATAGGCAATGTTATTACCCTTTATTTGTTGACAAATTTATTACACCTACTTTGTGACAATAATGACGTACTACATAGTAGTTCAGTTCTTATACTTAATACATCATGTCTGAGATGGCTGCCCTGAAAATTAACCAGGTGTAAGCATTGCATCACGTTGGCTGGAAGGTCATTCATTAAAAAATGTGTGCAGAATAAAGAAAATACAAGTGTTCAATGGCACAGTCGCCGTCAAAAGTTTACGCGGCTGAGGTTCTGCGAATAAGTGCATTTTCAACGCAGCTACGCCCGCAGGCACTAAACGTATGCAAAACTTTTGTTTACTCTAGACCAGTGTACGCTGTAAATCCGAATACCACGATGCATGCCTCAGGCGTAGAAATGTAATATTTTTTCAGCTGCAGGCGTGCGAAAGCTTTTGACGCTGACTATACGTTCTGAAGGCGAGGCTGCTTTTTAGCTTATACGTGATGACAAGCGCCGAGCTCTTGATGATGCAATATTAGAGCGTAGAAATGTAGAACTTGTGCAAGGTCAGGTGACTTCAGGACGCAAACTTAGCGATAGAAGCTCAGCATGCTTTTTGTTTATTAACACTGATCATAAATGAATAGTCAGAGTAAATTAATGTTACTCTCCGTTTCTGGACAGACTCGAGTGTAATGCATACGTTCTATATCACTGAACGCTCCATGTTAATTCCATACAGGCCATTCATATTCAAATTTTGGCCTGTCTTACGCCTACCGAGTCTTTAGCAATCAGAAGAGGTAAGCAATTGCTTCTTGGGATGTAGCGGGAGGCCATGGTAGATGTGATTAGGAATGCGGTATATGTGAGTAGACTGACTGGGATTATTACATGAAGTGCGCCAACGTACCTAGGTTAAGTCACGGTGGAAATTACAGTGCCCTTTATTGTATATATATTGAAGTCATGTCAGTGTGTCTCTGCTAAAAAGTTATAAGTTTAATAATATCATGACTGATTAACCTTCTGTTAAGCTGTTGGGGAAAATACCGTGTGAGAAGTTTTATTGTGCTTTAAACTGCAACGTTATCAGCGCTTGCAAAAGAAAGTGACTGTACAAGTCCATCTTTCTCTAGCGCTCATTCCACCTAGGTACCGCCGCCTGACACGTGACCTTTATATTTTTAAATCTGCGCCGATGACGTAAGTTACGTTGCGGAACAAAAACAAATACCCTTTCTAAAGAATGAACCATCACCGCTTCCCACAAAGCGCGGTACGTTGCCACAAGTCGTCATTTGTGATCACGATAAGAACGACAGCCCGTCGCTTATTTTATTTCTTTATTTATTGATACTGTTACCCCAACGGCCGATACCGGGTGGAGAACTCATAAAATAAGCTTCAAAGATCGCCACAAACACGAGCGCTACACAAATCAAACCAGAAAATACAACTGCTTAATTATGTCAATTTTGCACAAAAATATCCGCAGATGTGTAATATAAATGAGCATTGTATTACAGGCACCGAACACTACAAGCAATAACAACTGTACCTTACAAAATCAAATTTTCAACATGACACACAGGAACTTCGTCAATAACCCGCAGAGTCATTGCCATCATGTCATATTACACAAGCTGCCTATCATTGCACAAAGAAGCTAATAATGTGTGAGGATGGCTACATAGAAGAACAATAGGCCAGTACCGATTTTTCAGTGTTCTAGAGAATCAATTTTGGTAATGCTATGCGGTAGCGCATTCCAATCTTCAATCGTTTTAAGAAAGAGGGAGTATTTATATGAGTCAACCTTTGCAGTTATGGGCATAAATTGGTCCTCATGGCTAGACCTAACGGACCGTGATATTGGTGACATTCTATTTTGTAAATACCTTTGAGTGTAGAAATTGAAACGGTTATGTTTCATTAAATAAATAAATATTAGTCTAGCTACTTTTCGCCGCAATGAAATCTCGGGCAAGTTTAGTTGAGTGAGCATCTCAGTCACTGAATACGTGTACCTATATTTTGACATAATAAACATTGCTGCACGCCTCCGTATTTTTTCAATTCGATTTACTTCATTTTTTTATACGGATCCCATATTATGCTAGCATATTCCAGCGCGGGACGTACCAATGATAGATATGCAGTTAGTTTAACATCTCTGGGAGCAAGTTTAAGTCTACGTCTTAGTGACCAAAGTTTAACCTCTGCGGCATTACATAAATTAGTGATGTGTTTTTTCCAAGATAAGTCATCTGATATCGTAACGCCTAAATACTTGAAGTGGCTCACTTGTTTCATTGGATTACCGTCTAACTTGTAATTGAAAAGTAACACATTTCTTGTTTCTTCTAGTTATTCGCGCAAAAACAGTTTTTTCATAATTTATTTTCATTTTCCATCGCGTGCACCAATTGGTGATTGCTTCTAGTGTTGAACCTAATTCTAATTGGTCCTCGTGACATGATATTTTAGAATATATTAAACAATCTGCAAATAAACGAACCATTATCTTATCATTAAGCCCATTTTTCATGTCATTAATATAACATAGAAACAATATAAGTCCTAACAAAGACCCTTGAGGGACACCTGATGTTACGTTTAGAATTTTTGGTTTCCTTTCACTTCCACATATTGTGACCTGTTAGTAAGTTATGAATGAATCCACTTAACTATATTTAAATTAACTCCGAGATCGAATAGCTTAGGAATCAAATCCGAGTGGGAAACGTGGTCAAAAGTTTTTGATAAATCAAGGCAAATTCCGTCCACGTGACCTGTTTCATTGATTACCTGAGCAAAATCGTGTACTGTTTCTGCAAGCTGGGTGATAGTGGACAATGGGCTCCTAAATCCCTGCTGGTTAGAAATAAATATGTTCGAGCTTTCCATATAGAGAGTGAGTGAAATAACTTCATTGAGGTCGAGACAAGACGCAGAGGAAACCCCGCGCCACCCTGCTAGTCCCACGTAGGGACCGCCAAGCCGAGCTTGACGGCCCGATCGTGGGCACTCTGGACGGCCAGGGTTTGATCGTTGAGTTCGGGGCTGCCCAAAAGCGCAGCCCACCTGTCCTCGGTGAAGGCGGAGCCGATGGCTTCACACTGCCACAACACATGGTTCAAAGTTGCCGTTAGTCCACAGGCAGGACAGTCCACACTGGGATACCTTTCAGGGTATATAGCGTGAAGAACCGCAAGGTTAGGATACGCACGAGCTTGTAAATGTCGAAGAGTCACCGCCCGCGCCCTGCATAAGGCAGGGTGCGGGAGGGGGAGTACCCATCTTGACCGATAGTAATGCTTGGTGATCTCATTATACGTCATCAATGGTTCCGCGCGGGGTAGGGGGACTGCGCAGGGGGCACGGTCAGTGAGTCCTCGCGCGGCCTCGTGCGCGCTCTCGTTAGGGTTAGAGGGAGAGCCCTCAGTCGACCCCAAGTGAGCGGGAAACCAAATGAAAGAATGCGGAGAGATACTCTTCAAGCTTTGGAGAATTTCGATATAGTTAAACAAACATGTACTTGTTGCAAAATGTTCGAGCTTATCCTATCAAAAAGTTCGATATAAAAGTACTGAAAGTTGGGCGAGTTGGTATCTATTCATCTTGTAACTGCAGCGCGCACATTTTCGCGCCTCTTTATATAAATCGTGCTTTCACACAATGAACCTGGGATTTTCACGTCAGATCGCAAAACTAAGATCAGTAGGATTCCCAGATCACATTATTTGTAGAGCAGCTGAAAAAATTATTAGGCTAATAAAAAATGTTGAACCAGGCAGTCTAGAAGCAGAGAAGACACGCAGAGGAAACGCATTGCTGTCGTGCCCTATGTCCATCGCCTTTTCCACGGACTAAAAAACGTTGCCAGCAGGTTTGGTGTTGAAGTTGTTTTCAGCGCCCCTGACAAGCTGCAACGAATATGTCAAGCGGTGTCTAAAAAATTGATCAGACTAACAAGAATAAGTGCATCTGCGCCTTAAAAGAAAATTCCAAGCTTGTACAATGCAAAGTTGGTGTAGTACACATGTTGCCCCTAACTTGCGGTAAAGTTTACATAGGACAGACCGGCCGGTGTGTTAATACTCGTCTAAGAGAGCATCAAAATTCACTTGACAAAGATAACCACTTACACCTAGCCAATCATTGCAAAAGCTGTCATTGTAAACCTGTCTATTCAAATACCATGATTTTGTTTACTCATAGAGATAAACTAACACGCGAAATAACTGAGGCATTCCATATCAAAAAGCGTGCTGATATGTGCGTAAGTGAACCATCTATAACCCTAACTAACAAAGAATTTGCCTTTTTCAGCACCACCTGATGTCAAGATAAGTAAAAGTTCTGTGCTTACATTTTTTCATAATGTTTTATTATATATATTTTTTTCCGCATGCTCTTGCACATGCTCACTTTAGTCAGACTGGGTTTATATATATGTGTGTAATTTTCCTCCAAAATAAACTGAGTTGCGAGTCAGCGCCTGTCTGTCACTTTCACCTTTTTGTCCTCGTTTCTAGTGTGCGCGCTGCAGTTACAAGATGAAGTTCGATATAGTTAAATAAACTTTTTGATAGGATATGCTCGAACATTATACAACAAGTACATGTAATTGAAATGGGTCTATAATTTTGAATTCTTGTTTGTCCCCAGTTTTATGAACTGGCACGACTCGCGCCATTAACCAATCATGCGGTAAATTGTGCTGTTCAAGAGACGCACAGAAAAATATTAGCAAATACTTCGCGATCCATTCATCATATCGTCTCAAGAATTCCTTAGGGATACCATCCGGGCCAGGAGACTTTTTCCTGTCTAGACCTAGCAGAAGTGAAAGTATACCTTCTACAGTTAAGATAATGTCTGGCATGTCTGAACGGGCATTAGTCATTTTCTCTCATTTCTGCAGGCAATGGCAGGGGAGGGTCAAACACGGAATGAAAAAATTCGTTGTGTCTATCAGCAATTTACGCAGAGTCTGTAATTATACTGTCACGAGCGGCGATCCTGTGGTCGGTGCTCTGACGATGACGACGACGACGGGTGGTTTTTCTGGTGTGCACGCGCTCCCCTGAACAATTGCTGCAGCGTTGTGCGCCTTACCCTGTAAATATATCCATTGTATATATATTCTCCCCGTAACATCTTTGGTGGACGTGCGGGGTACGCTCGCTACAACACCGGGAACTGGATCTTCGTAGCGGACGGCGCGTTGCTGCCACCACAATGACCGGCCAAGCGACCCAGTGTGAGCAAGACCCGTCACCGGTCATTCTCTTGCACCCTCGTGATCCCGGGACATTCAACGCCACCAGCGGCGTGGACGTCGATGCATGGCTGGCAATGTATGAGCGCGTCAGCCGCACTAACAAGTGGGACCCGACCATAATGCTGGCGAATCTCATCTTCTATTTGCGGGGCACTTCGCTACTCTGGTTCGAGACGCATGAGGCAGATCTGACGAGTTGGGACGTCTGTAAGCAGAAATTACGCGATCTATTTGGGAGACCTATCGCACAACAACTAGCGGCCAAGCAGGAGCTCGCAATTCGTGCTCAGACGTCCACGGAGCCGTACATCTCGTATATTCAGGACGTGTTGTCTCTGTGCAACAAGGTCGACAAGGACATGCCTGAAGTGGACAAAGTGGGCCACGTACTGAAAGGCATAGCCGATGACTCATTCAATCTGCTACTGTGTAAGAACTGCTCAACGCTGGAGTCGGTCATCGCTGAATGTCGTCGTTTTGAGCTGGCCAAAAGTCAACGTATCACTCACCGCTTCGACCGACTTCCTAATACGGCTGCCACGTCCTCCTGCGAAGGTTTAGCCACGCTTCGGCAAGCGCAAGCTCCAGAAAACGTCACCAGGATCGTCCATCGAGAACTCGAGGCCATGGCACCCGTTACACCTCATGACGGTATGCAAAGCAACAACCTAGCTCCGATTTCGCTAATTCAGGCCGTGGTTCGCCAAGAGGTCGCGAATATGGGCATTTTACCCACCTTTGATAACGGTCATACTGCTACCAACCCGGTCGCCCCTGTCGTCGCTGCTGCAAGACCGAACACGACCTTCAGGCCACGTTATCGAAATCCAGCTGATTGGCGCACACCTGATGACCGGCCCATCTGCTTCACGTGCTCTAGGATTGGACACATCGCCCGCCATTGCCGCAGCCGCTGGCCCACGTCCTATCGCCCAAACACTTACAATCGCCCGGACCATGCACCATATGCCCCGTCGTTCCGTCCTGAGGCCTCGAGTGCTGAACGTCATCCTAGGGAAAACCGGATCAGCCGTTCACCATCGCCCCAGCGCCGTCAGTCCCGCTCGCCCCAACCTCGCCGCTCTCGGTCTCCCTTTGGCCGCCTCTCGGAAAACTAGCCAGTGCAGCCCCCGGAGGTGACGCTGCATTTACGACCCGGCCTGAAAATCCTCTGATTGTCCCTTATACCCGATGCAACTTCCTTGAAGTTCTGGTTGATGGTGTGGCAGTTACCGCTCTTGTTGATACCGGCGCACAAATTTCTGTAATGAGCTCGAGCCTCCGGTGCCGCCTCCAGAAAGTCCTGACGCCCGCGACTTCACCTACCGTCCGAGTAGCCGGCGGGAGTACCCCTGCCGTACTTGGAATGTCCACTGCACGCATCACTATTTCTGGTCGCCACACATCTGTTCTTTTTGCTGTTCTAGAACAGTGCCCCCATGACCTCATCTTGGGAATCGACTTTCTGTCCACACACGCTGCCCTTATCGACTGCTCCGCGGGCCTTCTCCGGCTAGAACTTCCTTCGTGCCCCGACAACGTCGATGCCGGCCCACCCCGCCTACGCTCCATCGAGTTTCTTCGACTGCCTCCGCAAGCCGCAATATACGTCCAGCTGTCAGCCTTTCCGCCCCTACCCGACGGCGACTACGTTGCCTGCCCTATTCCTGAGGTCGCCATGACACGCAACGTCGCGCTTCCCTATACGGTGGTGACAGTTAGAAACAACGGCACCGCCTTTCCTATCCTCAATTTTGGCTACTCGACGCAAGTTCTTCCTCGCGGAATATCACTCGCTCATCTGAACCCATTGGCCGGCCACACGGTTTCTGCCCTGACCCCAGAACCTCCACCGGATTTTTCACCGCCGTCATCGCAGTCAGGTTCGTCCTGCGACCACTTCGCCCGCATGATATCAGGAGACCTCGCTCCGGCACAGTCCGCTGCCCTTCGCCGCGTGCTGGTTTCCTACCAGGATATCTTTGACTTCGGCGACCGTCCTTTGGGCCAGACTTCCGTCGTCACCCATCGCATTCATACCGGCGATGCGAGTCCTATTCACCGACGGTCTTACCGTGTGTCAGCTCCGGAGCGTGCTGTCATCCAACAGGAAGTGGAGAAAATGCTGGGCAAAGGCATAATTGAACCCTCATGCAGTCCTTGGGCCTCTCCCGTCGTACTCGTGAAAAAGAAGGACAATAGCTGGAGATTCTGTGTAGACTACCGCCACCTCAACCAGATTACCAAGAAGGATGTGTATCCTCTCCCGCGTATTGATGACGCACTGGACTGCTTGCACGGCGCCAGATATTTCTCTTCCATCGACCTGCGCTCAGGATACTGGCAAATCGCTGTGGACGACCAAGACCACGAGAAGACCGCCTTCGTGACACCTGATGGCCTCTATCAATTTAAAGTGATGCCTTTTGGCCTATGTAACGCCCCTGCTACTTTCGAGCGCATGATGGACTCTCTTCGAGGCATCAAGTGGTCCATATGCCTTTTCTACCTGGACGATGTTATCGTTTTTTCGACTACGTTTGAAAACCATCTCACTCGCCTGTCCACCGTCCTTGATGTTTTTCGCCGTGCTCGTCTTCAGCTTAACTCGTCGAAATGTCGCTTTGGGCACCGTCAAATCTGCGTCCTCGGCCACCTTATTGACGCTGCAGGCGTGCAGCCAGACCCTGACAAAGTCCGCGCGGTTAGTCAGTTCCCTACTCCACGGTAGGCCAAGGATGTCCGCAGTTTTCTTGGCCTGTGTTCATACTTCCGTCGTTTTGTCCAGAACTTCGCGGAAGTGGCCCGCCCTCTAACTGGCCTACTCAAGAAGGACGTCGTTTTCACTTGGGGTCGTGACCAAGCGGACGCCTTTTCATCGCTCGTTGCCATCCTAACGAACCCACCTGTTGTTGTACATTTCGACCCGTCAGCCAGCACGGACGTTCGTACCGACGCCAGTGGCCACGGTATAGGCGCCGTCCTTGCACAACAGCAGCACGGCCTCCACCGCGTGGTCGCCTATGCAAGCCGCCTTCTGTCGCCATCGGAGCAAAATTACTCTATCACAGAACGCGAGTGCTTAGCACTCGTCTGGGCCATCGCAAAATTCCGTCCGTACCTGTATGGCAGGCACTTTTCAGTTATTACAGACCACCATGCGCTTTGCTGGCTCTCCTCGCTCAAGGATCCTACTGGTCGCCTTGGCCCCGTTGGGCACTCCGCTTGCAAGAGTACTCATTTTCTGTTTTCTACAAATCTGGACGGCTTCACCAAGACGCTGACTGCTTGTCACGATGCCCGGTCGATCCCCCTGATACACTGGAAGATGAACCTGACACCTTTGTTCTGGCCATTACAGACTTCGTCCACATAGCTGACGAACAGCGCCGGGACTCATCTTTGCGGCCTATTATGGACGGTCTCAACTCACCACACCCTGACCCTTCCCTACGGATGTTTGTGCTCCACAATGACACCTTACACCGCTACAACGCCCGGCCTGACGGCGCTGAGCTCTTGCTTGTTGTTCCCGCGCATCTTCGCTCTACTGTTTTGCGCCAGCTTCACGATGCACCGACGGCCGGACACCTAGGCGTGTCACGCACGTATGATCGCATCCGTAGGCGCTTCTTTTGGCCTGGTCTCTACCGTTCTGTGCGACAGTACGTTGCGGCTTGTGACCACTGCCAGCGACGCAAGACTCCTGCCCTACTACCTGCTGGCAGCCTTCAGCCCCTCGACATCCCTGATGAACCATTTTTCTGGGTGGGACTCGATCTTCTAGGGCCTTTTCCCATGTCGACCACTGGCAATAGATGGGTTGCAGTCGCTACTGACTACGCAACGCGGTACGCTGTTACACGGGCACTTCCCACCAGCTGTGCTACTGATGTAGCCGATTTCCTTCTTCACGACGTCATCCTGCGCCACGGTGCTCCTCGTCAGTTAATCACGGACCGCGGCCGCTGCTTCCTGTCTAAAGTAGTCGAGGACATTCTTCGTTCTTGCAAGACCAATCACAAGTTCACCACTGCGTACCATCCACAAACGGCCTTACTGAACGCCTCAACCGTACTCTCACAGATATGCTTGCTATGTACGTGTCTGAGGACCACCGAGACTGGGACATTAACTTGCCTTTTGTGACCTTCGCCTACAACTCTTCTCGTCACGACACAGCTGGCTATTCACCTTTTTATCTACTGTTTGGCTACGACCCACCATTGCTTATGGACACGATACTTCATGCTCACGCAGACACATCCTCTGCCTATGCTCGTGATGCTCTTGCCCGTGCTGACATCGCCCGTCAGGTTGCCCGCGATCGCTTGTCGGCTTCACAGGTCAATCAATAATGTCTCTATGACCGCCGACACCGGGAGGTGAACTTCCCTCCAGGATCGCTCGTCTTGCTGTGGTTCCCGTCACGTCGCGTTGGCCTATGCGAAAAACTCCTCTCCCGTTATGCTGGCCCTTACCGCGTCGTACGCAAAGTCACTAATGTGACTTATGAAATCGCTCCGCTAAATCCTACGTCGGCCTCTGCAACAATCGCGAGTGACATAGTCTATGTCTCGCGTCTTAAACCGTACCACTCTCGGCCCGGGCCCTAATTGCACCGGGACGGTGCTTCTGCCGCCGGCGGGTAATTTCACGAGCGGCGATCCTGTGGTCGGTGCTTGGACGATGACGACGACGACGGGTGGTTTTTCTGGTGTGCACGCGCTCCCCTGAACGATTTCTGCAGCGTTGTGCGCCTTACCCTGTAAATATATCCATTGTATATATATTCTCCCCGTAACAATACATTCATTGCTGGTAACATACTTCACATCTTTACGTGATGGAGCAAGGTGACGCCAAAAACGCTGTGGCAAATCCTTCATAAACCATTATAAAGTGTGGGAATAGTATTGTTCTTTCGCAATAGATAATTTTTCCTTTAGTATTATTGAAAGATCTCGAATCTCGTTATGATATTTGTTTCTAATTTTCCTTCTACGTTTTAATTTCCGCTTTAATTGGATGATTTCTCGGTTCACCTAAGGATTACGCTTTTTCACATTTTCTGTCTTCATTGAAACATAGTTATGCATACAGTAATTGACAATACCTTTAAACTCATCCTACAGCGTATTGACCTCAGCTGCTCCATCAAACGTCTCCAGTGCAATCTCCAGGTAATCGAGGATGCTGACATCATCTGCTGCAGCAAAATTTCCTACGAGTATTGTATCTCTGTAGAGCTTGACTGGAAAAACTTTTTTATGCACAATAGGACAAGTTGTGGTCTGATAGTGCCTAATTAACAGAAACGGCATAATCAGTAATCCTGCTGTCTATAAATACAAGGTCAAGCACTGACTGAATATTTGGTCCAATTCTAGTTGCTTCATTCCCAACCTGCGTAAGATCTCTGCTAAACACCATGTCAAATAATGCATCACAGTGTTTGTAGTCTGCTGAGCCAATCTGTCGTACATCCCAACGAATACCTGGCAGGTTAAAATCACCTGCTATGATTAGACGCATGTTTTCAGACATATTGTCAGTCAAAAAGTCGTGAATTGATTTTAGAAAGTCAAGAGGGGCATTAAGAGGTCTATAAACAGCACCAATCACGCAAGGAGAGCCGCACAGCGTTGATCTACACCAAATACTCTCGTTATCGGGACATTCGCGTATCATCACACGCTCAATATCTTTTTTATGAACAATCGCTACGCCACCACCACGAGTTTCACGATTCTAACGAATTATTTGATAAGAGGGGGGGTATTATTTCGCTGTCGGCTATGTCCGAGTGCAACCAGGTTTCGGTCACAATGACAATACCAGGGTTATACAGAAAAGAAGATGCTCAAATTCAGTGGTTTTGTTCACTAGGCTGCAAGCATTAATATTTATTAGCGTAGGAATCCCGGGTTTGTTTTCTACACTCTCATTCAGACTCACGTGCAGTTGTATTTGTCTTGCTTGTTTTTATTCTACAGGACTACGCTTCGTTCCACGCATACAACTCGCTGTTGATAACAATCTTGTCATACGCGAGTCGAACCTTTAGCCCCGTTCCATTTCTGCTTTCGCGCTTTCCCATATATTTTTCCACTTCCGTAGCATGTTATGGAAAAATCATCCGAGACAGAAATACCGGTTCCTTTTAACTTTCTGCTGTTCTTGAACGCCGCTGTCTTTTCTTTGTAATCGAAAAACTCTCATGATAACAGGGCGAACTTTTCCTTCCTGTTTTCTGCCCAGCCGATGTATTCTTTCAGCTGTGGTTATTTTAACGTTGAGTCGCTCTCGGAAAAGATCAGAAACACTTTATTTTCAATCTGTTCAGCTTGTAACTCCCTGGTATTTCTTTTTTTTTCTCAAGGACGCGACTAACCGGTAGAAGGGTAATCTCGACCTTGCCATGATAGTTGTGACCTTTCTGGCTCCGGATGATTTATTTGTTTAATTCAGGCGCCTGGCATTGAAGGGCTTACACCTTTAAACAGCGAAAGGCTTTCACAGTCACTTCGGTAGCTGCACGGAAAGCGCGGAAAATTAATCCACTTTCAGCACACGAGCTCTGAACCAAGACACATATTCGCGAGAAAGGAGCTCCTATATACCCATTGCGCGAAATGCATCCACATATTGCACCTCATTATCCCGTTCTGTTTATGAGCCGCACTCTGCTGCCTGTATTCTGTATTATGCCAAAAAATATAGTTTGTGCAGTGTCAGTAGCCTAAACGTAAAACAGGAAATTGAAGTCATCGCGTAGACTGATATATCATAAATTGCAAGAAAGAAACTGAAACTGTACTCAATAATACTCACAATGCAAACTTTGATGCATGTGATTCATTTCAATTTCCTATCTGTCCAGAGTAGAAATATGCTGTTCAGACGGTAAACATAGTTAATTTTGCAAAATTTGATAAGAATTTTCTTCTCACACATGTGTCCCTATTGCTTATGTCCATTTCTCTCTATCAAATATATGATCGAAATGTCACTAAGTCAAATTATGAATCATTTGAAACATAAACTGGCTTCTCCACATAGGAGAAATGCCTTAGGAACTTGAGAATGTAATAATACACAATCATTTGTTTGCATAAACTTCCTGGCTATAGGCATGTAATGAGAAGCTCAAATGTATTGCACGGCTTTGTCTTTTCACCGCAATTTGATCCACTCCATTTATCCAAAAATGTACGTTTTTCTTATTTTAGCGCGTGAGTCCGAAAGCACAAAGCCACTTATTTAACAAAGCGATATACGTTTCAAGAGCTCGTTGATTAGGTTGTCATTTGAGCAAGGAAGACGAGAGACTTTCATGCACAGACAAAATAAGCGGCTAAGAGCGACAACTGATTAGTTATTTCAGAAGGAAAAACTGAGTTTAGCTATGTAGTGTTAAACTATATAGCTTTAAATAATGCCCATATTTTATACATCGCCGGACAGTGGTCATTAGAGATCGCAGGGAGAGGCCTTCGTACTGCCATGGACATAAAAATAGGCTGCTCCTGCTGCTGCTGCTGCTGCTGCTGATTATATATTATTATTATTATTATTATTATTATTATTATTATTATTATTATTATTATTATGAAACATTGCCAGAGGGGACCGCGCCTCATCCAAGAAATACTTCTTAAAGCTAATTAATTTATTTATTTGCGCCGTCAGCACTCGAAGGCATTACGGAGGGTGTGGGTCGAGCAGGTTAAACAAATAATGCAGTGATTAAAAGTAATTTTTCTAACCATGTAGTTTTAGCTGGTGGTACGTGGAAAAAACTTCAGTGCCCACCAGGTAGGCAGCTTTACAATTATACCATATTACCTGATTTTACAAAGAATTAGAAAGGAACATAGTATGTAATTACCAATTAGGATTACACAACGTATGCTAGTTGATGTTTCATGAAACTTGCGTATATTAGTACTCTTTAGCAAATCTTTAGGAGGCGATACCACTCAAGGACTCTGCGAGGCGAGAAAAAGCTTAAGCAAGTTAATGTGACTAAATCTGATGCGTATTTTGTACAGCTGATCAATACAATGCGATATCTGTTGTGACGGGGATACAGCCGTACCCGGATCTATCAAAACAAACTTATAACGAATTATTCTGTATATCGAACCGCTGTAAATCCCCTTGAAATTTCCATGCAAGTTCAAGCGTATATAGAAGGCCCGTTCACCAGCACATTCGATATATCGAACGCGGCGCCACGCCATAGACCTCATAGTCCACTTTGTGCACATTGAGGTATTCTGGCCCATGGAGGTGGAGAAGAGAATGTGCAGTTAGTTGAGCCCCGTCGAGCTGAACGGCTAGGCCCGCATGCTACCTCAAACGTCAACATTCCTTCTATCCGATTTTGGAGGCGTCGTCGTGTGGGTTTAGTGCCATTTCTCGAGTTTTATTTCCGCAAGCGATGACCATTGCAAGTGTAAAGAAACGAGTCAACTTGGACTTTTCAATGAAGTTGAAAGTGATCAAGGCAATTTTTTTTGCGGGTAAATAAAGTGTGCTTGCCTTTTTCCCCCAGTTGCGTGCAGTAAGTTAGCGGCTCTCGGATGCACTAATCGGTAAGCCACCGCTTGCCCCAGGGCCTATTATTTTGTATATCGAATTACCTATACATCGAACTTTTTGTGATCCCCTTCAGATTCGATATTTCCGGGTTCGACTGTATCAGTTTAAGAGTTACACAGTGAAGTTCAGTTTTATTTGAGGTTAGGTAGCTATTCGATCATAAGTTGAACATATAAACGAGTGGAGTAATTTTGCTTTCTAATGAGGTAATAAATATAATGGAATTTCACACATTGGATGCATACTGAATTTTGTTCCTATTAGTGTTCTTTAGTAGAAACTTGAGAGAATGGTGACATTACAAGTCATGGAATCCGAGACATCAACTAGCGGCGAAGCCGACCCGGGGCGATGCGGTCCGCGTAACTCTACGGGAAGCATTAAAAAAAATCGATTGCTAAGCAATGTCTCATTTTTCGCGAATTGCACTTTAGGCACTAATCCTGATAACGGTATCACGCTATAAGTGGCATCCCTTTTATTTCAATAACTGGATGTTTTTCCTCCGACGCTTTTGTAGACCCGTTATAATGCATGAGGTGATTTTTTTAAATGCTGATTGCAGCGCAGAGAGAACTCATGCACTAATGCACTCTGGTAGTGTATACTCTAGGTCTCTCTATATGTCGGTAAAGTTTGGTTAATTTGGCTAGCTGAATTTTTTACTGGGGCGCTTTTGTTCAGGCGAAGCAGCACTACAGGGTAAAATATTCGTCCGTCGTTGTATTGAAGGGAATAACCTCGTCGATCACATTAGCACTCATAGACTCGAATGTGCAGCATGATGCACATTCGTGCCCAGATGTACAAGCAAAGATGACACTGCCCAATTCTGCAACAGTAGCGGATCGATTAGCTTCATGGAATGACATGCACGCATTAAGCCCGTCTACGCACATTGTATTTCGTCAATTTTCAGCTGATGTTAAAATGTTTTTATTTCGTATTTAGAAAGATAAACATTACGTTCTAGCTTAACCTATGAATACCCATCAGTAGTTACATTGAATTATTGACCAACCAATTATGTAATTAACAGAAGCTAATTAATAGAACTATGTTTACGTCTCTCGCTTTTACACACCTGCAATGTAATGAACATCAAATGAAATAAAACAAGTAATTCACCAATGAGGCCTGCTGGGAACATGTATGATGAAGTCAGTATAAAATATGAATCAGTTATTTTACTGGTACATCAGTTGTTTTGATAGTGCACGTCCTCATTGGGCCATTCGCACTTTAAACAATGAGCTTCTTGCGAACATTAACACTGATCACGCCAAGTTACCTTTCATAAGCATTGCGTCATGGATATCAAATGAAAAGTTATTCAAACAGTGACTCAATTATGATAACTAGGAGTGGCAGGACTGAGTTACTAGTCATCATGGATAACTTTACATAATGTGAAAGGGGTAGCCTTATTCATACGTCGTCATTGTATCAATCCAAAATTCATTAATTATTTATTTGTTTACCACTGCTGACGGATTACGCGCAATTATTATTGATCACTAGTAATACGCTCCAATGTTCTCGCATTTTATAAAGTTATTGCTTAATATAATAGAAATGAAAAGTCAGAAACACTGATTCAATAAAAAACTACGAGATGATAAAACCAAGTCACTTGCTATCACAAATCACTTTTTTTAGTATGACAGTGGTAGCCTTGATTCGAGCACGCGTTATCGGCATCAATAAAAAAAATGGGTTATATGAGTATCTTTGGTTACCATTATTAACATATGATGCCGATCGTTAGTGATCACTAGTTCGATGTGCTCGTACTTTTAAGCAGCATAGCTGATTCGGAGAGTGGAGCCATGGTCTGCCATTTTGTTTCAGGTGTTGCCGTGAAGGCACTCCTATAGTTCCAATAACAACTCTGCTCTGTGCCGAGTAGAACTATTATATCACTTGTCACGGCGTGACGACGCTCGGCCAACAGCGATGCCGGTGGCGCAAAGAAAAGAGGGCCCTGCATATACAGGGGCACTATCCCTCACCAGTACACGGGAGCCCAAGCCCTGTGTCCACAGAAGTTCACTTAAGAGATTTGAAATTGGAGATGTGATTTATGGTAAATGTAAAAAATAATCACGATAAGTAAGCCAGAGAATGGTGATTCCACTGTCATATGCATCAAATCGACAGATTTAACAAATGAAAACTTTTCTATAATCGCAAAGGAACATTAGCATCACTTATGCTAAATCACTGCGTTTGATCTCATGTAAAGCTTTCACTGTTGTTGTATTTCCTCTATAATAATGATTTAATAATGTAATAGTAGTAGCAGTAGGGGTAGTAGTAGCAATAGTATTAGCAGTAATTATTATCGTTGTCATCTTCGTTGTTACAAGCTCGTAGAAATGGTCAGTGGTTGTTGCTGAGCAAAAACGACAGGCAAGAGTTGACATGGAAGATGTAGAAGAAACGAAACGGAAGCAAGTTTGAAATGGAGACAGTGGAGCACCTAAATCAATAAATAGTTATGATTACTTCGCTCTTTGTTGATCCGCTCCTATGGCACCAAGGCACCAAGGTTACAGATGACTGGCAGAAAAGTAATGCAGTTCTGGGATGCAACGCTTTAGCGTTACGAATGTTTGCTACCTCAATTTTCAACAGATGGAACACGGAATTAAAGGGCGGCAGCACAGGTTGTAGAAGTCACATAAATATAACGCTCAACGAGCGTACCAACGACCGCTTACTCCCACCGTTAAGAATATAAAATGCCTTTTATAAACTCGAAAAGTGAATTCGCCGTCACATTTGGCTCTCAGATGAGGGAATTTATTTATTTGCATCAGGTTTCCGAAAACCCAAGGAGCTCTTGGCTCGGTAGTAGGACTTGCACATATATTTTAGCAAAGCTAAAAAATGCCACAAATACGTAGATTTGCGTTGCGAAAATCGTTGCGAAATGCTTGCGGATGTGTGGCACTGTTTCGTGTATTCAGAAATGATTTACTATTGTGGACAGGTAGCTCGCAGCAAAAGAAACGAATGTGTCGGATAACTTACATAAACAAAACATAGCACAATGGCGATGAGAAATAAAATCATCTTGGTTATATCTGAAATTTTAGCTGAGCTGCGCTTGGCTGTTTTGCATCCTGCATGGATAAAACAAGGATAAAGCAATTTGGATAACAACATGGATAAAACAATTTCTGTCTAACCGCACCCAGTACATGACAACCAATAACGTCTCTTCTGTCCCTACTGCAGTAACATCTGGCGTCCCGCAAGGGTCCGTTCTCGGTCCTTTGCTCTTTTTAATTTACATCAACGACCTTTCTTCCTGCGTTTCAACTACAACTACCCGGCTATTCGCAGATGACTGTGCAATCTACCAAAAGATACCTAACAATACAGATTCGCTTAAACATCAATGTGACCTCGACAGTGTCTTCGTTTGGTGCACTAATTGGCTCATGACACTCAACCCACCAAATGAAAAAGCATGCTATATCAAGGCGTTCTTCTACTCAAGTATGCCTATCTACTTCCTAACAATGTTTCTTTACCCCCCACTGACTGTTATAAATATCTCGGCGTTCATATCTCGGGTTCATACCGACGCACACTACGACGTCAGTCCCGCTCGCCTACACCTCGACGCCCCTCGTCCCCGTCCTACGCGGGCCGCTTCTCGGGAAACTAAGCAATGCAGCCCCCGGAGGTGAGGCTGCGTTGACGACTCGGACTGCAAAACCTCTGCTGACCCCTGCTGCTCGACCGAACCTTGTTGAAATTTTTGTTGATGATGTACCCGTTCAAGCCCTCATCGATACTGGCGCTCAGGTGTCGGTTATGCGATCAGATCTTCGTAGCCGTCTCCGTAAAGTCCTGACACCTGCCGAGTCGCCTGCCGTCCGAGTGGCTAATGGCAGTACAACAGCCGTGATGGGAATGTGCGCCGCCCGTGTTACCATTGCCTTTCGTCCTGTGTTAGTCCTGTTCACTGTACTGGCCGAGTGTCCCCACGAAGTGATTCTTGGAATCGACTTCCTGACTGCTCATTCAGCACTTATTGACTCTGCAACCGGCACCCTTCGCCTTGAACTGCCCCATTACTTTGCCGACCCGAACGAAGACCACAAGTCCCGACTTCGTTCTGCTGAATTTGTTCGCCTGCAACCTGATGCTGCGACCTACGTCCTTATGTCGCCTTCCTCCACTTCGAGATGGTCCTTACGTGGTGTCTCCACTTTGCGACGTTCTCCTGGCACGCCAAATCGCACTACCCAGCACCTCCACCAAAATGTTACGGGGAGAAATATATGTATTTACAATATATACAGAGGGTTGTAGCTCTGTGGCCAGGTGACACCATCTACCGAGCTCCGAGACACTTCAGCCTCTTCTTCCCCAACCAACGTCATTTTTTTCCACAGAGGTACAACTCGTACGTGACAATATCACGTCTAATCTGTCCTGGGATTCATATTGAATATGTGACTATTATGCGAGCCGCATGCTTGGTTTTTGCGTCGTAATTTTTCCACTGTCCCATCTCCCGTTAAGTTAATGCTTTACAAAAGCCTCGTACGCTCAAAATTAGAGTACGCATGCGCTATATGGGACCCTAGTCAAATATCCCTCATAATTACCTTTGAAGCAGTTCAGAATTGCGCCGCGGGTTTCATCCAGTCAAACAACTCCCGTCATTCTAGCGTCACGTCCATGAACACAACATTAAATTCACCGGAACTTTCTCTCCGTCGCAAATGCTCCCGCCTGAATCTTTCTCATAAATGTACCATTACAATCAAGTATTGAAACTCGCCCTATTTTCACCACCTTGCTATGTTTCAGCTAGAACCGATCACCTTTTCAAAGTAAGCTTCTCATTGTGTCGGACTAACTTATCATTATTCTTTCGTCCCAAGAACAAGCACTGAATGGAACCACCTTCCCTTTTCCATTGCTCCCATTGCAGATGTAGAACGTTTCAAGATCGTCTGGGAAATTTCTTGTAACTGATTATCTGTTATTTCACTGCATACGTTTGTAATCATACCACTCCTTTCTGTAGTGCCTTCGGGACTTGAAAGTATTTATAATAAATAATTAAATGAATACTGTTTCTGGCGTTAACATAGGTGTCTCTTCTACTCCAGGAAGCGCGGCTAAGTACAGAGCAATGAACCGTGTGTGGTAGCTGAGCGAATAAACATTTATATATTTCACATAGCGTAGGCTCTTACACCAGCTAGGTGAAATTACCCATACCACTTCAACAGTTTATGCTGTAATTGTCAGTGAATACTGCTTGTATTTTAATAGTTTAGTATGCATTTGTTGAAAAAAAATTTAAACGCGGAAAGCGCCGGTGCGACATCGTCAGCAACATTAGCCACACCCGCATTAGGTACCTAATCGTGCTGTGGATTCGTCCGGCTGTGAGACGGCTAAAATACATCTTCTTTACGGGTTTTACGTCCCAAAACCAGTTCTGATTATGAGGGACTCCGTAGTGGAGGGTTCCGGATTGATTTTGACCACCTGGTTTTCTTTAACGTGCACTACAACGGAAGCACATGGGCGTTTTTGCATTTCGTCTCCAGCGAAATGCGCCCGTCGCAGACACCACGAGAAACTATGGCTTGAATTGTTTGCCCAGCGTAAAATACCGGTAGTTTACCGGTAAACTACCGGTAACTACCCGTAGTTTACCGGCTGATAGGGCTTCAGCTCCCCCCCCCCCCCCCCAGAAATTTTTTCGTGCTGGCATGCACCGCCGAACAAAACAACCACCGGCGCCAGGAAATATTCTTGTTTTTGTCTACAATGACTTTTTCACGCTCGCAAAGACATTTCGGCTCGAACATTGCGAACTCGAGCTAGATTTTGTGGCAACGCCTTTGTACCTGGAGTCGCACAACGCAAGCAGCCCCATCCGAGCAAAAACTTTCAAGGGCTTTCGATAGTGATCGGGCGCGATGCGGCATCTCGCAGCGGCCGCGGACCTACGGAGCGCATGGATTCTAATTGCGAAGCTTTATGGGCATAAAGTTCTCATAAACGTTTGATGCGAAATGTGCACTGACATTTCCAAAGGCGTGCTTTAGATGTTCAATTCTGGAACTTTATGGGTTTAATATGTTCTTGTAAACTTGGGCTAATCTGCGCACTGGAGCCCTCGTGTTCAAGCCGTTCCAGAAATGGAAGCCCGCGCTCGCAATCTGCCACACAAACGAAAATACTAATTATGACCATGACTGCCTGGTGGCAGTTGATAATTTCTCGAAACATTTTCAGGAAGGGCGCCCGGTGTGATCGATTAGCTGGACCAGGGCCGGTAAAGTAAAATATGAGAAAACAGAAGAAAGTTAACGGCCTATTATTGAGGCAGTTCATTTTTGCGGACGACAAGGTCTGGCTTTCCGTGGCCATAGGGACAGTGGTCCTATGATTTAAGCAAATCCCCCCTGAAAATATTGACATTTTCGAGCGCTTCTTTACATCCGAGCTGATTGTGGAGATACATATCTGAAGAACCACTTGAATGTTGCCCCAGTAATGCCTGGCATTTAAGCCCAGATGTACAAAACCAAATTATAGAAATTTGTTGTGAAATTATCAAAAAAAGCCTAGATGCAAAAGTAAACGCTGCAGGTGCTTCTCCATATTTGCTGATGAAACGACCGATATTGCTGTAATCCAACAGTTTACTGTTTGTTCAAGCTACCTAAACGTGGATACCAACGACATCGAAGGAGTACTTTTAGGTTTCCGCACGAGAATAGATGCCCTCTCTCATCGCGACTGCAGGTTCCATGTAAATGTGTAGAAACTGCTTCAGATTCTAGTCACCCTTCCAGTGACCACTTCAAGCGCAGAGAGAATATTTTTAACATGCGATTACTAAAAACTACTTGCGCTCTACAATGTCTGGGGCACACATGGTTAGGCTGGCGCTTCTATACGCCCACAGAGACGTCGGCATCAACGTGTCCGAAGTCATTGACCACTTCGCTAAACTTTCCCGCCGAGCGAAGTTTGTCCTTTAGATAGCGAAGCGGCAAAAACCTATGCAAGTAAAAGCTCTGTTCCTTCAGGCCCATAAACTCGTTATTATGAAAACGTATGACTGTTGATTAGCTTCTAAAACTGCAGAAATTTTAGCCGTTTAATCAAACAGTTAACATCATTATCATCATCATGTGAATACGAAAATTACGAGGACATCAATAACCAATTTTGACCGACCTTGTTCATTGAAAGCTCAGCTCTCGTGGCGTTTCCCAACAAACACACTCGGATATTGGGTACTTCAACTTGCCGCATCATCTTTGGCTTTCGTTTTCTCCGTTTCTTTCCTTTTGGCTACCTGCTTTTACTTCTTTTTGAAGCAAAGCAATAGCCTTCTTTGATTTTGGGTGCATAATTATTCTTGGCGCTGTGCAGGCAGCTAAAATGCACATTTTTCTACTGATTTCTCCACTTTCTTCTATTATTCTACCCATATGGTGCTATCACGACCGCAGCATGGCTCAAGTACATATCACGATTTCTGCGATCATAGTATTGTTCTTGCCTGGATCGTCTGTCTTTCTATGCGTAAAGTTTACTATCACTGACTGCGCAAAATGTTTATTTGTCTTCTTTGACGCATTACATACTGTGGCGTTTGCTTAAGTGCGTAGATTTATTGGATTCTTATACGTATATTTAAATATCTTGTTGCGAGGTTTTGTGTAAAAGCAGTGAATTTGATCTTCAGTGCCACTCTTCTGCCTTTTATCAACTTGTATTTTCGCATTTCTATTGTACATTTGCGGAATTCCTGCTTCTTATATGTACTCACTGTTGCGACTATAATATCGGTATAATACAATGCACGAGCAGTAACAACTGCTCATGTGCAATATATTGCAACGAAGGACAGCGTCATTGAGGTTTTTCCCTGGCCGTTGCATATGTACAATTGCGAGGAAAAGTTTGTGGACCAAAGGTGCCACGATTTGTTTTTCTTCGCAGCTGGGCATTCCAGCTGAAATCAAGAGCGCAAGCCTACGTGCGCGTGTTTGATCAAGAACGTATTAAGCGAATTCGAGGCTGCGGAGCTGCGCTTGAATATATTAAAATTTTTTCCTGATGCCATGGTCTCCAAACTTCTGCTCGTGACTGTGCAAAAAAGTTAACAAGGTTCTTGAATTACAAATATTTATCAAAATATTTGCGCTCAACTTGTCCTTTTCATGGCCTTTACGTTTTTCACATCAGCTACATGTACTGCTTTGCTGGTTTCGAACTGATATAGTTCTAAAGTTCGCGTGATATTTACTTATTAAATAGACAAAAAAACGCGGCAGCATTGATATCAGTTATTTCTGCCACAATTTTTGGGACATACGAATATATACTGTTATGAAAAATACTATTTTACTTGACAGGGTAGCATTCAGTAATTCGTTTGCAGCATGTAATATACAATCACATTGGCAATGCAGTTATTATTCATGTATTTGATCCCTCGAGAAATTCTAGAAGGAGGAGGCCGCGCTGCAACGTGACCTCCCCCCCCCCCCCCCCCCCCCCCCCTCCCAGAACAAAATTTCTGGCTATGGCACCGTGCAGTGAAGCAGGTCTTTGATCACTGACCAGTTCCAGATGATTTTCTGCATTACTCCCGTCGCTTACCAAGCGCTCAGAAAAGGTCTTCGGCTGAAATGTACCAAATTTTCTTTAGAAACCCACCAATTTACTTTGTTCACAGGAACCTCCTGAGAGAACTGACGTCATCCGAGCGTTTGTTGACGTGATCTTTCTCTTTGCGGCGTCGGCCATTTTCGTCAGGCCGCTCTTTCGAGATTCTGCACCCGCTTTCTTGAAGCGGGGCTGAGCCTCTAAACGCCTATCAATAGCAGCCAAACTGCTGATTCACAGTAGACTAGCTGGTCGCTCGTCTTACACGCGCGGCGGTTATCAGATCAGCCATTCCTGATTCGCGCTCGTCCATGCTCGACGGTGAAAGCTGTTGGCGTGGTCCTGTTTTTTTTTTTCTTTCATTGTTAAAACGTGTATTATGTTATCGTCCAGTACACTTCGTGCGTCATCGCGCGAATTCCAAATGTAAAGGTCCGTACGCCACGTGGTGTAAAAGCTGTGACCTAAAGCGATGTCCGGAATTGCTAGGGTTAGTCGCCCCAAAAAAGAACTGTCTCAATAATAGGCCGCTAACTTTCTTCTGTTTTCTCTTATTTTACTTTGCTTGCCCTGGTCCAGCTGATCGATCACATCGGGCACGCTTCCTGAACATGTTTGGAGAAATTTATCAGTTGCCAGCTGACAGTCACTGTGATATTTAGTATTTTCGTGTAGGGAAGATTGCGAGCGCGTGCTCCATCTCTGGAACGGCGTGAATACGAGGCTCCAGTGCGCACTTGTTGGCCCAATTTATAAGAACATTAAACCATAAAGTTCCAGAATAAAATCTGAAGGAAGGCTTTGGAAATGTCAGTGCACTTTTCGCGTGAAATGTTTATGAGCATTTTATACCCACAAAGTTTGGAATTGAAATCCATGCGCTCCGTATTCCACGGCCGCTTCGAGATGCGCGACGCGCCCGCTCGCTATCGAAAAGCCCTTGAAACTTTGTCCTCGGCTGGGGCTCCTTGCGTTATGTGACTCCAAGCGCAGAGCGTTGCCACGAAATCGAGGCCGATTTCGCAATGTTCGTGCCGAAATGTATTTTCGAGCGTGACAACGACATTGTAGACAAAATGCTTAATGATTCCCGGTGCTGTGGTTGTTTTGGTAGGCGCCGGGAAAAAATTTCGGGGGGGGGGGGGGAGTGGCTGACGCCGTATCAGCCCCTCCCCCCCCCCTGGCCACGCCCCTGTCTCCAATTTCCCCTGTCTTGTGCTTGCTGATTCCAACTTGCACCTGCAAATTTACTAACTCATCTCCCCACCTAGTTTCCTGCCGTCCTCGTCTGCGCTTCCCTTGGTATCCATTCTGTAACTCTAATAGGCCACCGGTTGGCCATCGTACGCATTACATGGGCAGCCCAGCTCCATTGTCTCCCTTAATTTCAATTACAATCGGCTATCACCGTTTGCTCTCTGATTCACACCTCCCTGTTCGGTCTCTTCACGTTACGCGTGCCATTGTTTGTAGCGAGAGCTATAGTGGCCGCATTCTCGCCGTTTCGCTGTGGCCGGTGGCCGCACCAGTAGTTGAGCCATTGCCTAGAATTATGCCAAGCTGGCGGCCTCTCGCCGCGCCATCTGGCGTCGCCTGCTCCAGTTACCACGGCGCGGCGACGCGCCTCCGCCGCCGCCGTTGTGTTGCAAGTAGAGCACTGCACGGGCTCGGGCTTACGCGAAGGCCCGAGCCCGCCCGGCTCGTGGGCCGGCCGGGTCGGGTGAAAAGTTTTTTCACGGGCTCGGGCACGGCGTGTGCTTTTTGACCCGGGCCGGGCCGGCCTCGGGTTTTTTGACGCAGGCCCAGCCGGGCTCGGGCTTTCGGTGGTGTGCATGTAACGTGCAGCGAGTTATTCTCGCCCATCTCAACTCTGAAAAACATTATTTTCGGTCTCGGTACGGTTCGGGCCGGTTTCGAGTCGGGCTCGGGCCGGGCTCTGGCCTAAGGTAATGGGGTGGCGGGCCGGGCCGGGCGGGTAACGTAGATATTTCCGGGCCCGGGCCGGGCCCGGGTCTCGCCATAAATTTTGATCGGGCTCGGGCGGGCCGCCCAACGTAAAACGGGCCGGCCGGGCCCGGGCTGAAAAATCGGCCCGTGCAGTGCTCTAGTTGCAAGTGTTCGCCGCTAGCATCTGGCATGACGTCAGAGGAGCCGGTGAAACCGCGTTGCAACAGAGGAGTCGGCGTTGCATCGTATATATAGAAGGGCGGCTCGGTGGCACTCATCGGCAGATATAGAAAGCGAATCGGAGAGACTGAACGAAGCCAGGCTTCGTCGTCGGAACGAAACCAACAGGAGGCAGCGGAGCCGATGAGACGGAGGAAGAACGAGCCGCACGCATCGACAAGCGGCGTAAGTACGAAGCGGCCAGGCGATCGATTGAGATAAGGATCGCACCCGAAACGTGGTCAAGTCACTGGACGACAACCCCTTATCCTCCCGCCTCACCCACCATCGGACCGTCCTTGTCGAAATTGAGAAACAATAAGATGAGCTTTCAAAATGAATGCGTTACATTTAAAAAGCCTAGAGTTTAATCTAACCATAACTTAACGAGAGTTAACAACCAAACCTATACACCAGACGTACGAAGCTAAACGATAAAGATGTAACCGTAGAGGGAAGCAGCTAAACAATAACATTAACCGTACCTCTCGGCACGTACACCCAGGCATAACTGAGTTAAGCCACAGCCAAGGTTAGTTTGATCACTCTTTGCGTGTTCCTTAAGATGTTCTGGAACTTCTTTGTTAACCTCCAAGTCTCTGCCCCATATGTTAGCACCGGTAGGATGGAATAATTCCTAGACAAAAATTTGTCCAAAACCCTATTTCCTATAAATGGGACTCCTTAGTCGGCGCAAACCACACAGAACGTGAGGTGCGTGGGCTAGACACGCAAGGCTTTCACTTGAAATCTAGAAATAATGAAGTAACGGGAAATCAAAGTAGGCACAAAAGCACTCGCCGGGAGCCGAACCCACAGGTCCCGCATTACGCGTGCGATGGTCTACCAATGGAGCTACGGCGAAGGCAGTTTTCAATTCATGTTCTTGTTGATTTAGATATGTTCAAGATCTCGCCCTTAGAGTGAACCGACGTGAGTCATGTTCATGAGTTCGTGTGATTATTACAAAGAAAAAGGCCCGCCCTTCTGTTGCCCTTATTTCTTTTCATCGTTGAATCATTTGCGACTCATAATACCCACATTTTCTTGTACATGGCGACTTCTCTGCCGCTACAACAACACATATTGCCAGCTTAGGACTTTTTGGCTCTACCGGCCCAGTTGCATTAGCATGCGGCTTAGCCATGGCCGCATGGAATACTGGCCGAAAGCAATGGTCGCTGGTAATGTAATATTACCAATGCTGCCGTATACTTAGATCTTTCTTCCCTTACTCTAAAGCGGATATTTATGTTTCGTTTTCATGGATAGCGAATATATGATGGTGGTGGTGGTGGTGTTGAGTTGTAGCAAGTGGCGAGTTAAGCCTGGCTATCGAGGCCAGCAATCGGCCCACTTGGGCGTCTCTTACATTAAACTGCGGTATTTCGCAACAGATCCATGAAAGCAGCATCTCTTAAGAATGCAATAGGGAGACGTGAAATTTCTTTGCGGGATATAACTGATCCCTCAGGGAGCGAAAGGTGTTGCAGGCAAGCATGTGGAAGGTCCTTTTTTGCAAGTTCTCCAGAAGAGCATCTCTTTCATCTTGGTATAAGGGGCACGACCACAGAAAGTGTTCAACGCCTCCTGTCTCGTCGCATGCTGTAGAGTTCGAAGAATTGTATATGCAACTACTGTGTACCAGCAGTGCCTGTCCGTATTCGATATAGAAGTGAGGCTTCCTTCGACTAAATCTCTTGGTTACGCAGGGCATATGTGGTGGAAACCAAAGTGGCCCGAAATTGTTTTTAATGTTAGATTCTTAACTTGATTACTCTTTAGGACCTTGACCTTACGAGCATGATAGAGCGCTGCATAATGCAAGAGCATCATTTTTCATTGCCAGAAATACCAATGTGGAAGGGAATACAAACAAAATTCACGGTGAAGCCGTTGTCGATTCTTTCTTCATGGCTAGTGATTTGCAACGGGAACATATGGACGACGAGACCACGATAGAGTTTTGCAACGCAGCATTTGAGTCCGTAAGGAGGAGTCCATTTGTTGAGCGTAGTCCTTTGCGCAGAGCCGCAGCTGTTACCACGCCTTCACAAATGTGAAAAGTCCAGACGGCAAGCACATACATATATCTCAGAGAGGGAATATAGAATGCAGGTTCGTAGCGCTGTTCGTCTACTTTGATAGACCCATCTGTGTATACTTGCAGGCGATTCGAGTAAATCACGGTAAAATATTACGGAACTAGTGACTTCGCTCTGCAGGTGGAATACAGCTCTCTGCGATCGTGGTACACATAAGTTGCATGTAATATCCTCGAACATATGACTCAGATTACTCTCCGTGGTTGCTCATGGGTGTGGCGTTGCACTACTTCAGCACCATGCAGGTCGTGGATTCAATCTTGGCCGCGGCAGCCGCATTACGATAGGGCGCGGAATGCGAAAAAATGACTTGGCTTAACTCAGTTATGCCTGGGTGTGCGTATAGTGAGAGATATGGTTAATGTTGTTGTTTAGCTTGGTTCCCTCTACGGTTACATCTTTATCGTTTAGCTTCGTACGTCTGAGTGTTTTAGGTGTGGTTGTTACCTCTCCTTAAGTTAGGTTACATTAAAGACTAGACATTTTAAAGTGTAACGTGTTTTTTTTGAAAGTCTTCATCTTATGTTTTCTCAATTGCCACAAAGACGGTCCGATGGTCGAGAGGCGGAGGATAAGGGTTGTTGTTTAGTGACTTGACCACGTTTCGGGTGGGATCCTCACCTGAATGCACTCGCCTGGCCGCTTCGTACTTACGACGCTTCCCGAGGCTGCGGCTCGTTCTTCCTATGTCTCTCCGGCTCGCTGCCTCCTCTTGGTTTCGTTCCGACGACAAAGCCTGGCTTCATTCAAGTATCCGACTCACTCTTCATATCTACCGACTAATCTCACCGAGCCAACCTTCCGTATTTACGATGCAATGCCGGCTCCTCCTCTATTGCAATGCTGTTTCACCGGCTCCTCCACTGACGTCATACCAGATGCACAACCCAACTGCGGCGGCGGCGGCGCTTCGCCGCGCCGTGGTAACTAGACCAGACGACACCAGATGGCGCGGCAAGCGGCGCTGCCAGCTGCGGCGGTTGCTAGGCCACAGCAAAACGGCCAGAATGCGGCCAGTGTAGCTCTCACTACAATAAAAATGTCGTGAACCGTGTATGAGTGTACGATAATTACACACCCCAGTTGGTAAAAATTATTCTGGGGCGCTATAACATAAAATGATTCGAAACTGTTTTGTTTCCATACTCCTGACGTCAAATTTACGTAACCACCACGCAAGCATCGGGCGGTGACGCGCAGCGTTGTCTGAACAACCCAAACAAACAATCTCCTCGTTTATAGGAGGTCACCTTTGTTCGCTTTCAAAACCAATAACATTGTCCTGCACACAGCGGTTTTTTCTTATCTATATGGCTGACAAGAGGCATGGAGCACGCTCTAGTGGAGAGGGTTTCATGGTCCGAACCAGCACAGTGAAATAGATAACCGCATGAAGAGGTGGTGCCGGCTTTTCCGATTGGTCCGCTTCGCCTTACTTAGTTTGCGGTGGCTGGTCCAAAATCGCGGCGGCGTGCAATGAAAGGATAAGAATGCCGCTAAAACGGACCCTCAGCAAGGACGAGTTGGCAGAGCGATGTCGTGTGCATGCCGAAAGGGCTCGATAACATTTTACTGCCACGCAAAAAGGTTTATCATGCGAAATATATGCTCACCGGCAGGTGCAATAGTGAGGGCCTGAGCGATCGGCGGGCAACGATCTTCTATTCTTTTCAGTGGCTATTCCGAATAATTTTGAGTTTATTTCGGCTAATTAATGCATTTTTTTCGCGTACGCGTCACTTTGACGTGGTAAGTTTTTGCGGTTTTGTGAGGTCGCGTGACCGACAGGCAAAGTGGGCGTAGCCAGAAAACATTGGACCAATAGCATACGGCTAATGGTGAAAGGCGTCGAATCAGGAATAATTATTATTCTTTTGTGCGGTTTAATCATGCATAATCAGTGTGTACACGTTATATCAGATGGGGAGCTATCGCGGTTTTCGTGACGTCGCGTGACAGATAGGCGAAGTTGGGTGTGGCCCGAAAATGTTTTGACCAATCGTGGAGGCTGATTGCAGAAATTTGAATCAAAACAGTTTGGAATTATTTTACGTTTATAGCGCCCCTGGATTCCTTCACGACGGCTTCGATCATGAGGAACTGTGCCGTTTCTGGACGTTGAATCCGACAATTTAATTTAAAGAATGCTGAGATTGTTGTCTTTCATTGATCAGTATTTCAATTGGCGCCATTTTGTTCCCTTTTTATGCATAATAGATGACGAATGTAATAACGACCGCATTACGTGATTTAGGCTGCAAAACATTTTCCACACTTTTCGGTGATGTGTAAAGCTGAAACATAACCTGTTTTTTGGCTTTGATTGTTATATACGAGCCATGACCGAGATAGACGTTTGTTTTACAACGAAGCCTTTAACGCATGTAAGCTGTGGAAACATACTCGCTGCGAGATGCTCAATAGCAGGAAGCCACGTAGCCGGTCACTTGTGGACCAAGCCCCTTCTTAGCACAAGTGCGTACGTAGTTAGTACACGTAGAACGCCTCTATTTGCGCGAATTTCTCTGGGCGTCAAATTTAGCTGTCATCGCTGGGTTCGAACACTATATCACTGTCACAGTATGATGAACTAGTTCTAAACACTTGAAGATTGCGAGTAACATTCTTACCTAAGACAAGTTTCACCATGGGGGTTCTCGTGCGGTTTTAACGACCAATTGAATTATTTACTGCTCATTCGCACGCGTGTCTCGTAAGCGACACGTAAAAGTTTTTACTATGCCGCCTTTCGCACAACACGGAG